>NC_053158.1:196929024-196985231 GCF_016835505.1 Polypterus senegalus
CAAAACATAATTCTAACAGCACCACTGCCTCTTTCCAAGTGGGAGAGGGATCGGTGTAGCATATAGATGATTGCATCCTCCGCTCCCACCTTCTCCTGGTATGCGAACTGCAGAGGATCGAGGGTGTGGTGGACCTGTGGCCTCAGGTGGTGAAGCAGCAGCCGCTCCATGGTCTTCATCACATGTGACGTCAGAGCAACAGGCCGGAAGTCATTCAGCTCACTAGGACGTGATACCTTTGGGACTGGGCCTGGGGTGATACAAGATGTTTTCCAAAGCCTCGGGACTCTCCCCTGTTCCAGGCTCAGGTTGAAGATGCGCTGTAGAGGACTCCCCAGTTCCAGTGCACAGGCCTTCAGCAGTCGTGGCGATACACCATCTGGACCCGCTGCTTTGCTGGCACGAAGTCTGCTCAGCTCTCTGCTCACCTGCACTGCTGTAATTGTGGGTGGGGATGTCTCTCCTATGCTGGTATCAGCAGAAGGATAGTTGGAGGATGCAGTACACCGAGGTGAGAGTGGGTTAGGGTGGTCAAACTTGTTAAAGAAGTTGTTCATTTGGTTTGCTCTCTCCACGTCTCTCTTGATGATGGCACCCCGCTTCGAGCTGCAGCCAGTGATGATCTTCATCTAATCCAACACTTCCTTTATGCTGTTATTCTGCAACTTCTGCTCCAGCTTTCTCCTGTACCGCATGAATGCCTTAGTAGATTTCAAACTGTGTTTTAGGTCATTGTCTTGTTGGAATATCCAACCCCTGCTTAACTTCAACTTTGTCTTTAAAGAAAAAGAACTCTTTGAGCTCCTAAAAAGCATCTTCAGGGGATTTTCCAACCTGCGAACACGTTGCCATCAAGTTCCAGCCTCACTGGGTCACATGTTTTGGACGTTCACCCAATTAATATCATTTTGGACCAAAATCTTTAAATGCCTTTCAGACAGCCTGGGTGTCACAATCCCTCCTAATCCACTAACAGCTGTGTTTGGTGGACTTCCAGATGGGCTTAAAGTGGAGAAGGACAAACAAACTGGAATTGCCTTAACTACCCTATTGGCTCGTAGACTTACAGTATCTCACAAAAGTGAGTACACCCTTCACATTTTTGTAAATATTTTATTATATCTTTTCATGGGACAACACTGAAGATATGACACTTTGAGACAATGTTAAGTAGTCCGTGTACAGCTTGTATAACAGTGTAAATTTGCTGTCCCCTCAAAATAACACAACACACAGCCATTAGTCCTGCGGTGGGTTGGCACCTTGCCCAGGATTAGTTTCTGCCTTGTGCCCTGTGTTGGCTGGGATTGGCTCCAGCAGACCCCCGTGACCCTGTGTTTGGATTTAGCGGGTTGGATAATGGATGGATGGATGGATGGACACAGCCATTAATGTCTAAACCGCTGGCAACAAAAGTGAGTACACCCTTAAGTGAAAAATGTCCAAATTGTGCCCAAAGTGTCAATATTTTGTGTGGCCATCATTATTTTCCAGCACTGCCTTCACTCTCTTGGGCCTGGAGTTCACACGAGCTTCACAGGTTGCCACTGGAATCCTCTTCCACTCCTCCATGACAGCATCACGGAGCTGGTGGATGTTAGAGACCTTGCTTGCGCTGCTCCACCTTCCGTTTGAGGATGCCCCACAGATGCTCAATAGGGTTTTAGGTCTGGAGACATGCTTGGCCAGTCCAGCACCTTTACCCTCAGTTTCTTTAGCAAGGCAGTGGTCGTCTTGGAGGTGTGTTTGGGGTCGTTATCATGTTGGAATACCGCCCTGCGGCCCAGTTTCTGCTTCAGTATGTCACAGTACATGTTGGCATTCATGGTTCCCTCAATGAACTGTAGCTCCCCAATGCCGGCAACACTCATGCAGCCCCAAACCATGACACTCCCATCACCATGCTTGACTGTAGGCAAGACACACTTGTCTTTGTACTTCTCACCTGGTTGCCGCCACACACGCTTGACACCATCTGTGGTGTTATGGGTCCACAGCTCGCTTAGCAAAGGCTGTTTTTAAATAAATAATCACCGCACTCGCGGCGGTGTAGTGGTTGTAGCGAGCCACGGGGTGATCTGAGGTGTGGGCGTTTCTTACCTAGTGCACAGGTGAGGAGCTGCCCACATCCGTGATTGTTCCAGTGGCTAATGTGCTGCAGCTGCTATGGCCCCTCGCTGTATAAAAGAAGCGCGAGTCGGTTGAGAGATGACAAGGAAAAGACGGAGGTTGCAGGAAGCAGGAAGTGTGCGCACAAGTCGGTGCGGTAGGAAGCGAGCGAGCGAGAGTTACACAGTTAGCTGCTTGGTTCTTGCCATAATATAAATTTTAACAGTTGTCCAGTAGGGCTGTCGGCTGTGTAGTAACCTGACCTGCCCAACACAACTGCTGGTCCCAACCCCATTGATAAAGCAAGAAATTCCACTAAATAACCCTGATAAGGCACACGTGTGAAGTGAAAATCCAAACTTTTGGCCTGTACTGTATAAATGTATATATGTATGTGTGTGTGTATATATATATATATGTATGTGTGTGTGTGTGTGTGTGTGTGTGTGTGTATGTGTGTGTGTGTGTGTATATATATATTGTGAACGCTGGCCCCGGCACAGACAGACGGACATCATATTTTGCTCCCCACACACCGTTTATTTACAATAATCCAATATACAAAGTCACGTGCACTCACAACCCCAGTGCCTCTTACACTGATTTCCCCAAAGTCCAGGGCCCACAGTCTCTTTGCCTTTGTCCTGGCCGCCTCCCGTCCTCTCTCTCCAGCTCAGTCCTTCTGCCTCCCGACTTCCACCAATCACTGGAGGGAGGCGGCCCCTTAAATAATGCCCCGGATGAGCCCCAGGTGCTTCCGCCTCTAGCCACGCCAAGCGTGGCGGAAGTGTCGGCTGTCTTCCTGGCAGCTCTCCGGGTGCCACACAAAGTCTTCCCCCCGGCACTTCCTGGTGTGGCGGAAGTGCCGGGCTCCGGATAATTAGGCACCGGGGCGCCGCCTGGCGGTGGCCACGGGTCCCTACAGGGCTGGGCTTCAAAGCCCTGTACCCAGGCCCCTGCCCCTAACCAGGACGGACGCCCCCTCTGCCTGGAGGAGGCACTCGCCCTCCTCCGGTCCTCCAAGCGTCGGCGGGCTCCTGCCCCGACCGGCAACTGCACGGGATAAACCGGCATCGGGGCGCCGCCTGGCGGTGACCACGGGCCCCTACAGGGAAGGGCTTCCATGCCCTCAACCCGTGGCCCCCAACAAAACCAGGACGGACGCCCCCTCGCGGTCTGGAGGAGGCACAAGCCCTCCTCACGTCCTCCTGGCGTCCCGCCGGGCTCCAGCCCGGCGGGGCCACAGTGCCCCACCGCTAGCGAGGACACGTGGGTCCGAACGGCACAACCCGAAAGGGCAGCACGTCCCCAGCGAGGGTCCTACTATGTCCCCAGGGTCCAACACGGCACCCTGGGACATCTGTCTTCGGCACCCTCGCCGGCGCAAACGTCCCCTGTGGTCTGCGCCGCTCTCTCGCTGTTCCCCAGCGGGTCACGTAGTCCTCCCGGCGTGGAGCACTCCAGCGGGCGCCCGTTCCAGGAGGGCAGGTCCCTGTCGACGCCGGCCTCAGCGCTCGCCGGGCTTGGCCTGTAAAATAAAGGAAAAGAGGGCCAGAAGCACAGCCAGGACACTCATCCGAGCGCCCGTCGGTCTCCGTGATCGACCGTGCTCCTGCCCCCCTCCGACAGCCCCCAACTTGCCTGCTGAAGTCCTCCGCCGCAGGTTCCATGCCCGTCCGTTCGTCGGCCTCGGCACGCTCTCGCAGGCAGCTCGTCCAGCCGCCCAGGGGATCTCCTCTGCCCATCCAGAGGACGGCCCTTCTCCGGACGCGCGCACAGCGCCGCGTCCTCTCCTATCGGAGGAACCGGCATTCACCCTTCGGTTCCTCCTTCTTTTCTTGGACGCGCTGACGGTCTGGGTCTGAGCACAGCAAAAGCTCAAATCCAGCCCCGTCTGCGTCCAGGCAGAGCGACAGGAGACAGCTGCAGGATTGAAGCGCAGGGCGCTAGGACCCAGGGCACTCAGCGCCCGATCCTACCAGCCCTTGCGTGTTCGAGCTCCTCGCCTCGCTAGCTGTCTGCACCGCCGCATCCGCTGTTGGGAGGTTGCCTACTGAGCCGGTCGTCCCGTGTCGGTCACGCCATGTTCGAGAAACCCCTTGCTCTACGGGAACGGCAACACTCACCACTCCCGCCGTGTTCTGCCTGCCTCCGTTCCAGCGCCGCCCGATCCTCCGTCTCAGTCGGTGGCTTTCGACGCCGACCGCCATCTCCATCAGCTGCTCACACTGAGCGCGAGAACACGTAGCAGTTCTCTAAAGGCGGCTTGGCGGGCCGAAGGGACTCCTCCGACGCACGCCGAGCCGCTGGTGGAGAGAGAGAGACAGACGTCGGTGGGCTTACCTGTCCATCAGCTCCACGCGACGCCTGCCTCCTCTGGGCCACTCCCTCTGGCCCAATCGGGTCTCGGTTTGGCACGAGACTGGCATTCCTTGGGCCCGCCTCTATCCAATCATCGGCGGGCACGCAAGACACACCGGCCAATCCCGTGCCTGTCAGCGGGCGGGACCACCGGCCCGCGGCCATCTTGTCTCCCCTGCTCCGAGTGCGGAGACGTGCCTCTTCGCCGCGTTGTGGTTGCGGCGATTCCTTGAGCCGCAGCGGCTCCGACTCCGCAGCCCTCTTCGCTGCCTCCGCCGCCGCGCTGCCGACAGCCCGTGGCCCGGCGTGCCTCGGCCACGGACGCGGATCCGGTTCGTCCCTCCCTGTCGAAACAAAGGTAAGTCCGACCCCGAAGGGCCGATGATTGCAGGGCAGGGCACTCACCTCCCGAATCCCGTCATGCCTCGGCGTGGCCTTCCGCGAGGCAACGCCGGCCTGGCTGTCCGTCCCGACAGCGCGACTTTCGGAGCCCGCTGCGCTCGGCGATGTCGGGTCCTCCTCCGCACCCGGGGAAAGCCATTCCGCTGTCCGGAGGCGGTTTCTGGGGCGAACGCCTCCAGCGGGCGTGGCCGCTCCCGCTGCCAGTGTGTGGGGTCCGCTGCTGCGCCGGGCCGTTCACAAAATATTTATAAAGACGGGGTCCCCCCCTTTTAGCAGGGGGTTGGCCCCGTTGGAGCGCCATTGTGAACGCTGGCCCCGGCACAGACAGACGGACATCATATTTTGCTCCCCACACACCGTTTATTTACAATAATCCAATATACAAAGTCACGTGCACTCACAACCCCAGTGCCTCTTACACTGATTTCCCCAAAGTCCAGGGCCCACAGTCTCTTTGCCTTTGTCCTGGCCGCCTCCCGTCCTCTCTCTCCAGCTCAGTCCTTCTGCCTCCCGACTTCCACCAATCACTGGAGGGAGGCGCTTAAATAATGCCCCGGATGAGCCCCAGGTGCTTCCGCCTCTAGCCACGCCCAAGCGTGGCGGAAGTGTCGGCTGTCTTCCTGGCAGCTCTCCGGGTGCCACACAAAGTCTTCCCCCCGGCACTTCCTGGTGTGGCGGAAGTGCCGGGCTCCCGGGATAATTAGGCACCGGGGCGCCGCCTGGCGGTGGCCACGGGTCCCTACAGGGCTGGGCTTCAAAGCCCTGTACCCGAGGCCCCTGCCCCTAACCAGGACGGACGCCCCCACTCCGTCTGGAGGAGGCACTCGCCCTCCTCCGGTCCTCCAAGCGTCCGGCGGGCTCCTGCCCGACCGGCAACTGCACGGATAAACCGGCATCGGCGCCGCCTGGCGGTGACCACGGGCCCCTACAGGGAAGGGCTTCCATGCCCTCAACCCGTGGCCCCCAACAAAACCAGGACGGACGCCCCCTCGCATACATATATGTATGTATGTATGTGTGTGTGTGTGTGTGTGTGTATATATATATATGTATGTGTGTGTGTGTGTGTATATATATATATATGTGTGTGTGTGTGTGTATATATATATATATGTATGTGTGTGTGTATATATATATATATATATATATGTGTGTGTATATATATATATATGTATGTGTGTGTGTGTATATATATATATGTGTATGTATGTGTGTGTATGTGTGTGTTTATATATACATGTATATATATATATATATATATATATATATATATATGTGTATGTGTGTGTGTGTGTGTATATATACATATGTGTATATATATATATACAATACATATATATACATATATGCAGATATATATATACATACTGTCAGGGATGCCAGGGGCAACGACCCGGCCGGGACACCGTGAGGGACCGGATGTGGGTCTGCGCCCACCCTGGATCACGTGGGGGCCGCCATCCTGGTTGCTTTGGGGTCCACGGGTTGAGGGCATGGACGCCCCACCCTGTAGGGGCCCGTGTTCACCGCCAGGAGGCGCCCCAATGCCTTGGGGACCTGTTACCTCAGCACTTCCACCACACCAGGAAATACTGGGGGGAAGAATTAAAAGGACACCCAGAGTGCTGCCGTGAGAACAGCCGGCACTTCCGCCACGCTGGGGCATGGCCAACGGGGGAGTGTCAGAAACACCTGGAGCTCATCCGGGGCATGGATAAAAGGGGCCGTCTCCCTTCATTCAGGGCTGGAGTCAGGTGGAAGAAGGACGAGGCACGAGAGAGAGTGTGGAGGCAGCCCGAAGAAAGGCATTTTGAGGCCAGTACTGTGTGTGTTTGGGGTTTGTGCACTTTATTCTGTGTCTGAGTGACACTTGACTTTGTAAATAGTTGTAAAAATAAACGTGTGGTGGTGAAAATCAACATGTCCGCCTGTCTGTGTCCGGGTCGGCTCAACAATACATATATATATATACTGCTCAGAAAAATTAAAGGAACACTTTTTAATCAGAGTATAGCATCAAGTCAATGAAACTTCTGAGATATTGATCTGGTGAGTTAAGTAGCAGAGGGAGTTGTTGATCAGTTTCAGCTGCTTTGATGCACTAAAGGGGCAACAATGAGATGACCCCCAAAACAGGAATGAATGGTTTAACAGGTGCAGGCCACTGACATTTTTCCCTTCTCACCTTTTCGGACTGTTTTTTAACTAGGTTTGCATTTGGCTACGCTCAGTCTCACTACTGGTAGCATGAGGCGATACCTGGGCCCTACAGAGGTGGTACAGGTAGTCCAGCTTCTCCAGGATGGTACATCAATACATGCCATTGCCAGAAGGTTTGCTGTGTCTCCCAGCACAGTCTCAAGGGCATGGAGGAGATCCATCATCCATCCAAAGTGTTCCCTTAATTTTTTTGGAGCAGAGCATCATGAGAGATGAAGTTTGGCTTCACAATCCTGCTGGGTACCGTTGGTGCCACTGTGTGACGCTGCAAGGAGACGCAGGGATTTTCGTTTCCCATATAGCCCAGAACAGAAGTACTCCAGGCTGAAGAAAAATGTAATTCTGCATCTGACCCGGAAGTGCTAACAAGTCACGTGAACAGAAGAAGAGAAGCACTTCTAGGTCAAAGACTATATAAAGGACTGGTGGAGACCCAGCAAGCGAGCCGGAGTTGGGAGGGAGTGTGACAGAGCTGCTGGGAGAAGAGAAGGAAATTTGTTGTGATTATTCATGTGTTTATTGTAGCTGTGGTGCTTTAGAGGCACTATTTAAAAGAAGAAAATTAAAAATACTTCTTAGTGCTTTTAAACCTGTGTTTGGAGCATCCATCTGTTGGGGAAAAAGGTGGGCAATAGTGCCACATAGCATCCATTATCTTAAAATATATATATTTATATATATACAGTGCATCCGGAAAGTATTCACACAGCCTTATTCCAAAATGGATTAAATTCATTTTTTTCCTCAGAATTCTATACACAACACCCCATAATGACAACGTAAAAAGTTTACTTGAGGTTTTTGCAAATTTATTAAAAATAAAAAAAACTGAGCATTCATAGTTTTCATCCTATTTCTCTGTATGTTTAGCATTCGTTTGCTCAGAGGTTGATGTGCTTGCTGCTTCCTGAGCAGCTCTTCTTTTCTCCACCCTAGCGGCCTGCTGCTTCTCTTCTTTCGTCGGCATCTTTTTGCGTTAAAACTGATTGTTAGTTTTTGTGTTGCAAATGCTTAGTATATTTTCTTTAATTTTTCACTTAAGCTGGCACTTCAGTCTTCAATCTGCTCAAGAATGATTAACGAAGGTGGTCGGGATTGAGAACGGCACCCATATGCATACACCGCACGGCCGTCCTGCTGAGTTGATTCTACAGTACAATAAAATATAATAAAAACAAAAAGAGTAATAAAAATCATCACCCCAAATGTGGATAGTAGACGTCATGTAGTGTGTGTGTACCAGATTTCAAGTCAATAGGTGAAACGGTTTGCGAGCTACAGGTGATTTAAAATCCTGGACAGACAAACCAACAGACATGGGAAAAACATCCTGCTGGCTATCTCTACTGATATGATACGGTGAGGTGTTAGAAACAAAAGGATGCCACATCATTTGATGGAAATGAAAATTGTCAACCTACAGAGGGTTGAATGGGGGGTTGCCAACCAGGATCCTGAGTTGTTTCATCTTTTAGTGGGCGCAACGCACTGTACCAGTGCATGCTCCCCGACTTGACTTGACTTGGCTGAATTCAAAGACACCTCGAAAATCAAAATGAAAAAATGACACGGCAGGTTAGTCCATTTTGCCAAAATTTCATTGCAGCAACTCCAAATAGTACTCGGTAGTTTGTATGCCCCCCCATGTACTTGTATGCATGCGTGACAAATGCAGAGGGGGGGGGGAATGCTCCTAATGAGACGACGGATAGTGTCCTGGGGGATCTCCTCCCAGATCTGGACCAAGGCATCACTGAGCTCCTGGACAGGCTGAGGTGCAACCTGGCAGCTTTGGGTGGACCAGAACATAATGTCCCACCCAGAGGTGTTCTATTGGATTGAGGTCAGGCAAGTGAGTGTGGTGGCCAGTCAATGGTATCAATTCCTTCATCCTCCAGGAACTGCCTGCATACTCTCACCACATGAGGCCTGGCATTGTCGTGCACCAGGTGTAACCCAGGACCAAATGAAAATGCCTTTAATAGACATTTGGACATGAACTCAACATATGCAGGCTTGAAAAGAAAAAAACATGCAAATAATAAATAAGACTTTATGACCATCACCCTCTGCACCACATCTCCTCAATCCCCCCCCACGCCGATAACCCAACATCCACCAACCCTTCCCTGATTTGCTATATATTGCCTTGGAATCGTGTCAGTCTAATCGTTTTTCTCTAATGATGATTCCTGGTATAATTTGAAATCATTGGAATAAAAAACAATTTTAAGATATATGATTCATTTGCTCCCTTTGTAGATTTTCAGCTACAAATATGCAAACCGCATCAGAGACCTTCACCTCCATACACGTATATACAGAGATGCCACATGAGCTGGACGGCCATCCTGGCCAGGTGAGGGGATGGTTCCTTGCCCAGATGGGTGATTCCTAACAGACAGATAAGCATCCCAGCCAGGGAGGAAAAAGAGAGCAGACCCAGAAGGAAGAAGTGGAAGGGATGCTCTGTTGGCTTTCCACTGGGCACCGATATCTGGGGCTGCTGCCATTTAGCATACTGGGAAAGTAAAAAAACCCCAGGGATATTTTTTCCTTTCAATGGGCTGTCCGTCCATCCCTTCCTTATGATCTGCTCAATACACCTCCATAAGTCCCTTACTTTCTAGGGGCTGACCCTCCTATTTAATTACTGCTCTCAGGTTTTGCCGTCACAAAGGCCAAAGTCACTTATCAAGGTTATGTAAGACACCTGCTGCTACAGACACTTTGCTGTGTCATTAGTTTGCATTAAGCAGCTTTCTACTACACCGCCTATTTTATGAATTTTAGGTCAAATTAAGTGATCTATGATAGTACTTTTGGAATTTCCTTTATTCGTTTTCAAACTAGGGCATCTTTTTTTCCCTCACACTAGTACTGTTTTCTTTAGTTCTTTTGTAAATAAGAAATGGGTGGCACAGTGGTAGCGTTGCTGCCTTGCAGTTAGGAGACCTGGGTTCACTTCCCGGGTCCTCCCTGCGTGGAGTTTGCATGTTCTCCCCGTGTCTGCATGGGTTTCCTCCCACAGTCCAAAGACATGCAGGTTAGGTACATTGGCGATTCAAAATTGTCCCTTATGTGTGTACCCTGCTATTTTTTTTCTAAGATTCTGTAAAGCACCTTGAGCATGGGAAAGACACTATATAAATAAAATGTGTTATTATTATTATTATTATTATTATTATTATTATTATGAATCTGTGGCTCGGGAGAAGATTCATGTCTCAACATTACAATACTGCGGTGGCTGGCCCTGCGGGATTTATTCCCTGCCTTGTACCCTGTGTCCAGCAGACCCCTGTGACCCTGTAGTTAGGATATAGCCGGTTGGATGATGGATGGATGTAAGAAACTACATTTTAATTTGATCAAAAGGAGGAGATTTATAAGAATTATTATTCATTTGGATTTCTTAAGATTGTTAAATTAATGAGTGCAAATTAGATCCGGTTTTGTGCATTTAAAACAATAACTGCCCTCTAAAGTTCATCGGATCAAATGAAACTTTGTTACTTTTCTTACACTTTTCCCAATTAATGAACTGTTTAAAAAAAAATCATTCCATAATTTATGCCGCTTCTAAAGCAAAATTTACCTTACCTTGTCTTTCAGTTCAATTTTGGCCCACCATTGACTCTAATGGATTTTCCAGTAGATTTAGGACAGTGTGTTTGTTCACAGCCTGTATCCCAAACATGGGTTTCGTAGTGGAAGGTGGGGTATAGGTAATGAATACCCAGGACCCACTGGTTGGTGGGGGGGCCCTTGAAGCCTGGAATGAAAAGGACGTGAGACAGACATGGACTGAGAGGAAGAGGCCCACAGACACTGCTTATGTATAGGGCCCAGAGTTTTGTGCCACACCCTGATCCTGAAACTCATCTTTTTTAGCTCAGAAATGTTGATACACTCAGTATAGTGTTTATTCTTCTTTACAAAAAGCAACATTTTTAAATGTTGCATATTTAAACCACAGCTACAGATTTTAAACAATGATATGTCCTTTCAAACAATTTGATCCACCTTTTCCTTTACTGGATTTTACTCTCCATTTTCATTAGTTTATGAGTGGTGAACAAACACATTCTAAATGGCATCTGTTCTAAAAATTTGGTTCATTGGTACTACAGGTTAAAATGCTCAATTAATATAAAATATGGTTAGAGTGAAATATTTGATATCCAATGCTCTTGAAAAGGGGCGTGAGAATCAGATGGAAAAATAACAAAACAGAATGCACGGTATTGGGTCTGCATATGAAGACATTTAAGTCCACATTCCCAGCGTTCATTTGACACGTCATCTGAGCATGTCCTCAGAAATTAAAGCGACTCATGCTCAAGTTGCAGTACTAGCAAAAAGTCGGGGGGCGCAGTGTGATGAAAGTTGGAAAGTAATGTCAGAGTGACATCAGAGTCACTGTTTACTATCTACATGTGACAGAAAGCCTCTGTGCAGCTCCTCCGGGATCAATGTGCGCTTCGATGTTCGATGTGGTGAAGCAAAATGCCGACATACAGATTCATTCGTGGTGCTTTTATATTCAAGAGTCGAATATTCCCGATCGTAATGACACGATACATTTTAAAAGTCTTACATACCATCTTTTGTGCTGTCTTTTTTTCTGGGGCTTCCTCCTGACCCGACAGCAGTAGCAAAGAGCAACAGAGCACCACACAGAACACATTTAATGTATAATATTTCAACTCTTTGCACATTTAGAATCCGTAGATTTATACTTGATATCACTTTCATGATGAAATGCATTAAAGTATGTATGTTACATTTTACAGATAAATCGTTAATTCCGTTTAAATAATGAATACTGTTAATAATTACACACATGGGGGTAACACGGTGGAGCGGTAGCATTGCTGTCTCACAGGGAGTCACATCACTGGTATTTCCTGTCTGGAGTTTACATGTTTTCCTGCTGGGTTTCCACAGTGTGGTATCTGGGGTGACCTTCACCAGGCTGTTGATAAGGCTGTCCTCCTGGCATTGCAAGAAATCTTTGCTTCCATTTGGGAGACTGGCATCATCCCAACTGACTGGAAAATGGGACTTGTTGTCCCTATCTGGAAAAGGAAGGGTGATCGCCTGGATTGCAGCAACTACAGGGGGATAACACCGGTGCCGGGTAAGGTCCTTGCTAAGGTCGTAGTCAATACAGTCTGTGATCACTTGTTCACCTACCAGTGACCGGAACAGTCTGGTTTAACACCTAAGAAGTCTACCATTGACCGCATCCTGGCACTGAGGGTTCTCATGGAGTGCAAACGCGAATATCGGCAGAGTTTCTTTGCAGCCTTTGTCGATTTTTGCAAAGCGTTCGACTCAGTTGATCGAGCTGCCCTGTGGGACATCCTGAGGGTTTGCAGGATCCCCTCGAGGTCGCTGGATATCATGGCTGGCCTGTACACTGGTACTGTGAGTGCTGTGCAGAGTGGAGGCAGGATCTCTGCATTTTTCCCAGTTGATTCTGGGCTGTGTTCTTCCTACTCTGTTCAATGCTTGTATGGACTGGGTGTTGGGTAAGGTTGTGGGGTCCAGCGGCTGTGGGGCATCTGTTGGTGAAGAAAGATTCACGGATCTTAACTTTGCTGACGATGCTGTGATCTTCGCGGGGTCAATGGAGGCTCTGATTGGGGCTCTTGAGAGACTGAGCGAGGAGTCTGAGTGCCTGGGCTTGTGAGTCTCCTGATAAAAAACAAAATCCAGGCCTTTAATGACCTCTTGGGCACGGCCATCAGCAGTGTGTCTGTTTGCAGAGAGAGTGTCGACCTCATTGAGAGGTTTACTTACCTTGGCAGTGACATTCATGTCTCTGGTGACTCTTCCTGTGAAGTCAGTAGACAGATTGGGAGAGCATGGGGGGTCATGAGGTCACTGGAAAGGGTTGTGTGTCGCTCCCGATATCTGCAAAAGGACGAAGGTCCAAGTCTTTAGAGTGCTGGTGCTTCCTGTCTTGCTATATGGTTATGAGACATGGACGCTATACAGTGACGTGAGACGAAGACTGGACTAATTTGGCACTGTGTCTCTCCGGAAAATCCTTGGGTATCGTTGGAGGGTTGAATGGGGGTTGCCAACCAGGATCCTGAGTTGTTTCATCTTTTAGTAGGTGCGAACGCGCTGTACCAGTGCATGCTCCCCGACTTGACTTGACTTGGCTGAATTCAAAGACACCTCGAAAATCAAAATGAAAAAATGACACGGCAGGTTAGTCCATTTTGCCAAAATTTCATTGCAGCAACTCCAAATAGTACTCGGTAGTTTGTATGCCCCCCCATGTACTTGTATGCATGCGTGACAAATGCAGAGGGGGAATGCTCCTAATGAGACGACGGATAGTGTCCTGGGGGATCTCCTCCCAGATCTGGACCAAGGCATCACTGAGCTCCTGGACAGGCTGAGGTGCAACCTGGCAGCTTTGGTGGACCAGAACATAATGTCCCACCCAGAGGTGTTCTATTGGATTGAGGTCAGGCAAGTGAGTGTGGTGGCCAGTCAATGGTATCAATTCCTTCATCCTCCAGGAACTGCCTGCATACTCTCACCACATGAGGCCTGGCATTGTCGTGCACCAGGTGTAACCCAGGACCAAATGAAAATGCCTTTAATAGACATTTGGACATGAACTCAACATATGCAGGCTTGAAAAGAAAAAAACATGCAAATAATAAATAAGACTTTATGACCATCACCCTCTGCACCACATCTCCTCAATCCCCCCCCACGCCGATAACCCAACATCCACCAACCCTTCCCTGATTTGCTATATATTGCCTTGGAATCGTGTCAGTCTAATCGTTTTTCTCTAATGATGATTCCTGGTATAATTTGAAATCATTGGAATAAAAAACAATTTTAAGATATATGATTCATTTGCTCCCTTTGTAGATTTTCAGCTACAAATATGCAAACCGCATCAGAGACCTTCGCCTCCATACACGTATATACAGAGATGCCACATGAGCTGGACGGCCATCCTGGCCAGGTGAGGGGATGGTTCCTTGCCCGGATGGGTGATTCCTAACAGACAGATAAGCATCCCAGCCAGGGAGGAAAAAGAGAGCAGACCCAGAAGGAAGAAGTGGAAGGGATGCTCTGTTGGCTTTCCACTGGGCACCGATATCTGGGGCTGCTGCCATTTAGCATACTGGGGAAGTAAAGAAACCCCAGGGATATTTTTCCTTTCAATGGGCTGTCCGTCCATCCCTTCCTTATGATCTGCTCAATACACCTCCATAAGTCCCTTACTTTCTAGGGGCTGACCCTCCTATTTAATTACTGCTCTCAGGTTTTGCCGTCACAAAGGCCAAAGTCACTTATCAAGGTTATGTAAGACACCTGCTGCTACAGACACTTTGCTGTGTCATTAGTTTGCATTAAGCAGCTTTCTACTACACCGCCTATTTTATGAATTTTAGGTCAAATTAAGTGATCTATGATAGTACTTTTGGAATTTCCTTTATTCGTTTTCAAACTAGGGCATCTTTTTTTCCCTCACACTAGTACTGTTTTCTTTAGTTCTTTTGTAAATAAGAAATGGGTGGCACAGTGGTAGCGTTGCTGCCTTGCAGTTAGGAGACCTGGGTTCACTTCCCGGGTCCTCCCTGTGGAGTTTGCATGTTCTCCCCGTGTCTGCATGGGTTTCCTCCCACAGTCCAAAGACATACAGGTTAGGTACATTGGCGATTCAAAATTGTCCCTTGTGTGTACCCTGCTATTTTTTCAAGACTCTGTAAAGCACCTTGAGCATGGGAAAGGCGCTATATAAATAAAATGTATTATTATTATTATTATTATTATTATGAATCTGTGGCTCGGGAGAAGATTCATGTCTCAACATTACAATACTGCGGTGGGCTGGCGCCCTGCCCGGGATTTATTCCCTGCCTTGTACCCTGTGTCCAGCAGACCCCTGTGACCCTGTAGTTAGGATATAGCCGGTTGGATGATGGATGGATGTAAGAAACTACATTTTAATTTGATCAAAAGGAGGAGATTTATAAGAATTATTATTCATTTGGATTTCTTAAGATTGTTAAATTAATGAGTGCAAATTAGATCCGGTTTTGTGCATTTAAAACAATAACTGCCCTCTAAAGTTCATCGGATCAAATGAAACTTTGTTACTTTTCTTACACTTTTCCCAATTAATGAACTGTTTAAAAAAAAATCATTCCATAATTTATGCCGCTTCTAAAGCAAAATTTACCTTACCTTGTCTTTCAGTTCAATTTTGGCCCACCATTGACTCTAATGGATTTTCCAGTAGATTTAGGACAGTGTGTTTGTTCACAGCCTGTATCCCAAACATGGGTTTCAGTAGTGGAAGGTGGGGTATAGGTAATGAATACCCAGGACCCACTGGTTGGTGGGGGGGCCCTTGAAGCCTGGAATGAAAAGGACGTGAGACAGACATGGACTGAGAGGAAGAGGCCCACAGACACTGCTTATGTATAGGGCCCAGAGTTTTGTGCCACACCCTGATCCTGAAACTCATCTTTTTTAGCTCAGAAATGTTGATACACTCAGTATAGTGTTTATTCTTCTTTACAAAAAGCAACATTTTTAAATGTTGCATATTTAAACCACAGCTACAGATTTTAAACAATGATATGTCCTTTCAAACAATTTGATCCACCTTTTCCTTTACTGGATTTTACTCTCCATTTTCATTAGTTTATGAGTGGTGAACAAACACATTCTAAATGGCATCTGTTCTAAAAATTTGGTTCATTGGTACTACAGGTTAAAATGCTCAATTAATATAAAATATGGTTAGAGTGAAATATTTGATATCCAATGCTCTTGAAAAGGGGCGTGAGAATCAGATGGAAAAATAACAAAAGAGAATGCACGGTATTGGGTCTGCATATGAAGACATTTAAGTCCACATTCCCAGCGTTCATTTGACACGTCATCTGAGCATGTCCTCAGAAATTAAAGCGACTCATGCTCAAGTTGCAGTACTAGCAAAAAGTCGGGGGGCGCAGTGTGATGAAAGTTGGAAAGTAATGTCAGAGTGACATCAGAGTCACTGTTTACTATCTACATGTGACAGAAAGCCTCTGTGCAGCTCCTCCGGGATCAATGTGCGCGCTTCGATGTTCGATGTGGTGAAGCAAAATGCCGACATACAGATTCATTCGTGGTGCTTTTATATTCAAGAGTCGAATATTCCCGATCGTAATGACACGATACATTTTAAAAGTCTCACATACCATCTTTTGTGCTGTCTTTTTTTCTGGGGCTTCCTCCTGACCCGACAGCAGTAGCAAAGAGCAACAGAGCACCACACAGAACACATTTAATGTATAATATTTCAACTCTTTGCACATTTAGAATCCGTAGATTTATACTTGATATCACTTTCATGATGAAATGCATTAAAGTATGTATGTTACATTTTACAGATAAATCGTTAATTCCGTTTAAATAATAAATACTGTTAATAATTACACACATGGGGGTAACACGGTGGCGGAGCGGTAGCATTGCTGTCTCACAGGGAGTCACATCACTGGTATTCCCTGTCTGGAGTTTACATGTTTTCCTGCTGGGTTTCCACAGTGTGGTATCTGGGGTGACCTTCACCAGGCTGTTGATAAGGCTGTCCTCCTGGCATTGCAAGCAATCTTTGCTTCCATTTGGGAGACTGGCATCATCCCAACTGACTGGAAAATGGGACTTGTTGTCCCTATCTGGAAAAGGAAGGGTGATCGCCTGGATTGCAGCAACTACAGGGGGATAACACCGGTGCTGGGTAAGGTCCTTGCTAAGGTCGTAGTCAATACAGTCTGTGATCACTTGTTCACCTACCAGTGACCGGAACAGTCTGGTTTAACACCTAAGAAGTCTACCATTGACTGCATCCTGGCACTGAGGGTTCTCATGGAGTGCAAACGCGAATATCGGCAGAGTTTCTTTGCAGCCTTTGTCGATTTTTGCAAAGCGTTCGACTCAGTTGATCGAGCTGCCCTGTGGGACATCCTGAGGGTTTGCAGGATCCCCTCGAGGTCGCTGGATATCATGGCTGGCCTGTACACTGGTACTGTGAGTGCTGTGCAGAGTGGAGGCAGGATCTCTGCATTTTTCCCAGTTGATTCTGGGCTGTGTTCTTCCTACTCTGTTCAATGCTTGTATGGACTGGGTGTTGGGTAAGGTTGTGGGGTCCAGCGGCTGTGGGGCATCTGTTGGTGAAGAAAGATTCACGGATCTTAACTTTGCTGATGATGCTGTGATCTTCGCGGGGTCAATGGAGGCTCTGATTGGGGCTCTTGAGAGACTGAGCGAGGAGTCTGAGTGCCTGGGCTTGTGAGTCTCCTGATAAAAAACAAAATCCAGGCCTTTAATGACCTCTTGGGCACGGCCATCAGCAGTGTGTCTGTTTGCAGAGAGAGTGTCGACCTCATTGAGAGGTTTACTTACCTTGGCAGTGACATTCATGTCTCTGGTGACTCTTCCTGTGAAGTCAGTAGACAGATTGGGAGAGCATGGGGGGTCATGAGGTCACTGGAAAGGGTTGTGTGTCGCTCCCGATATCTGCAAAAGGACGAAGGTCCAAGTCTTTAGAGTGCTGGTGCTTCCTGTCTTGCTATATGGTTATGAGACATGGACGCTATACAGTGACGTGAGACGAAGACTGGACTAATTTGGCACTGTGTCTCTCCGGAAAATCCTTGGGTATCGTTGGTTTGACTTTGTGTTGCTCATGGAGTCCCGAATGAGGCACATTACCTACATTGTGAGGGAGCATCAGTTACGGCACTACGGCCATGTGGCGCGTTACCCCGAGGGTGATCCAGCTCGTAAGATCCTCATTGTTGGGGACCCGAGTGGCTGGACCAGGCCAAGGGGTCGCCCACGAAACACCTGGCTGCGGCAGATAGAGGGTCATTTCCAGAGGTTGGGACTGGACCGCGTGTCTGCCTAGGAGGTTGCAAGCCGGGATCCCGTTGTTTCGCCATGTAGTGGCTGTGGCAATGCACTGTGCCAGTGCATGCTCCCCAACTTGACTTGACTTGACTTTCCACAGTCTCTAAAATGCCTCTAAAATGACTCCAGTGTATGTGTGTGCTTGTATTCACCTTACATTGAGCTGATGCCCTGTCCAGGAATTGTTTCTGCCTCATGCCCAGTGCTTGCTGGAATGGACACATCCCTGGATTGATGGATTTAATCATTAAACATCCTTTTCAGAGATATTGCGGTGTCATCGGAATTTAATGGGTGTTCCAGGCAATTCACAACACAGCAAAGCCGAACCTGTTCTCACCGTGATAATATCTCGCACTGCCACCTGCTGGATTCTTCCAGATTTACGTAAAGTACTCGCGCAAGTATAAACAGTAAAACGCTTGCCTAGCAGGAGCGTCGGCTGGAGTATAAACCTGGCCTAAGAGTTAAGTATAAAGGTGAGCAAGGTATTTTGGGCTTTCCTGTCGGGAAATTAATCATAACTGCTGGGGGAGGGCTAGAGCATGAATTAGGGCAAGAAGATTTGAAAATTGGTGCATTTTAGCAGTAAACAATGCTTTTATTTATTTTGGGGGATTAACGCGTGTTGTAAATATTATGTTATCTTGTAATTAATGTTTAGAATGTTTACTATTTACTTTTGTTTTAATAAGTACTCAATAAAAATTTAATATCTATGATGAAGTTTACCAGCATGTGCATAAGCTGCTGATGTGATTGTGAGGCCCCAGCTGTGCGAATCTCCGCTGGCATTTCAAGGACTTGTGTTCGGCATCTACTACACTTTGCTAACAGCAGTGGCTTCTGGGTGTGTAAAAGAAGATTTGAAAACACCTCTTTCATTTTAAAGAGTAAATTAATCAAAAATTAAGTTTCTCTGATGCTAGATGTATTTGGAAATTTTCCAGTGACTTCAAATGGGAGTTTTTGACATTTCAAAATGGTGTTCAGTGTGCTTTATTGAAGACGTCTCATTTAAAACTGAAAGAAATGTTTTTACAGATCAAGTTTACCAACTTTCAACAAAATGGATGCTCTGAGAGTCTTACAGACAGACATGACAATAGGTGCCTTTGCACACTACACGAACACACATTATAATAAGTGTTATTTACAAAGTGTGAACATGACGTTTATACGTTTCAAAAGAAAATGAACAGAAAAATTTTGAATCATAAACTTTTTTTTTTTTTTTTTGGTCTGAAAATGTAATATTATAACGACTCAAGGGTGTGAGAGATGGAGGAATTGAACATGTCTCTTTACGCTGCTCATTGGAGTGGACCTTTGTGGTTTCTTCAGCCTGCCTCCACCGGCGTCATCCAGGTGTTTGATGGTGCTTTGTGATTCCAGCTACCTTGTCTCTTTATCTGCTCGTACACACCAGTCAGAGAAAACACACATGCTACACTGTTCCCCCTCCATGGTCCTCTGGCAGCTTCACATTCCAGCCTTCAATTTTCATGATTTCCAGATTTCAAGAGCATTGGATATCAAATATTTCACTCCATATTTTATATTAATTGAGCATTTTAACCTGTAGTACCAATGAACCAAATTTTTAGAACAGATGCCATTTAGAATGTGTTTGTTCACCACTCATAAACTAATGAAAATGGAGAGTAAAATCCAGTAAAGGAAAAGGTGGATCAAATTGTTTGAAAGGACATATCATTGTTTAAAATCTGTAGCTGTGGTTTAAATATGCAACATTTAAAAATGTTGCTTTTTGTAAAGAAGAATAAACACTATACTGAGTGTATCAACATTTCTGAGCTAAAAAAGATGAGTTTCAGGATCAGGGTGTGGCACAAAACTCTGGGCCCTATACATAAGCAGTGTCTGTGGGCCTCTTCCTCTCAGTCCATGTCTGTCTCACGTCCTTTTCATTCCAGGCTTCAAGGGCCCCCCCACCAACCAGTGGGTCCTGGGTATTCATTACCTATCCCCCCCCCTTCCACTACAAAACCCATGTTTGGGATACATGCTGTGAACAAACACACTGTCCTAAATCTACTGGAAAATCCATTAGAGTCAATGGTGGGCCAAAATTGAACTGAAAGACAAGGTAAGGTAAATTTTGCTTTAGAAGCGGCATAAATTATGGAATGATTTTTTTTTAAACAGTTCATTAATTGGGAAAAGTGTAAGAAAAGTAACTAAGTTTCATTTGATCCGATGAACTTTAGAGGGCAGTTATTGTTTTAAATGCACAAAACCGGATCTAATTTGCACTCATTAATTTAACAATCTTAAGAAATCCAAATGAATAATAATTCTTATAAATCTCCTGCTTTTGATCAAATTAAAATGTAGTTTCTTACATCCATCCATTATCCAACCGGCTATATCCTAACTACAGGGTCACAGGGGTCTGCTGGACACAGGGTACAAGGCAGGGAATAAATCCCGGGCAGGGCGCCAGCCCACCGCAGTATTGTAATGTTGAGACATGAATCTTCTCCCGAGCCACAGATTCATAATAATAATAATAATAATAATAATAATAATAATAATAATAACACATTTTATTTATATAGTGTCTTTCCCATGCTCAAGGTGCTTTACAGAGTCTTGGAAAAAAAATAGCAGGGTACACACACAAGGGACAATTTTGAATCGCCAATGTACCTAACCTGTATGTCTTTGGACTGTGGGAGGAAACCCATGCAGACACGGGGAGAACATGCAAACTCCACGCAGGGAGGACCCGGGAAGTGAACCCAGGTCTCCTAACTGCAAGGCAGCAACGCTACCACTGTGCCACCCATTTCTTATTTACAAAAGAACTAAAGAAAACAGTACTAGTGTGAGGGAAAAAAAGATGCCCTAGTTTGAAAACGAATAAAGGAAATTCCAAAAGTACTATCATAGATCACTTAATTTGACCTAAAATTCATAAAATAGGCGGTGTAGTAGAAAGCTGCTTAATGCAAACTAATGACACAGCAAAGTGTCTGTAGCAGCAGGTGTCTTACATAACCTTGATAAGTGACTTTGGCCTTTGTGACGGCAAAACCTGAGAGCAGTAATTAAATAGGAGGGTCAGCCCCTAGAAAGTAAGGGACTTATGGAGGTGTATTGAGCAGATCATAAGGAAGGGATGGACGGACAGCCCATTGAAAGGAAAAAATATCCCTGGGGTTTTTTTACTTTCCCAGTATGCTAAATGGCAGCAGCCCCAGATATCGGTGCCCAGTGGAAAGCCAACAGAGCATCCCTTCCACTTCTTCCTTCTGGGTCTGCTCTCTTTTTCCTCCCTGGCTGGGATGCTTATCTGTCTGTTAGGAATCACCCATCCGGGCAAGGAACCATCCCCTCACCTGGCCAGAATGGCCGTCCAGCTCATGTGGCATCTCTGTATATACGTGTATGGAGGCGAAGGTCTCTGATGCGGTTTGCATATTTGTAGCTGAAAATCTACAAAGGGAGCAAATGAATCATATATCTTAAAATTGTTTTTTATTCCAATGATTTCAAATTATACCAGGAATCATCATTAGAGAAAAACGATTAGACTGACACGATTCCAAGGCAATATATAGCAAATCAGGGAAGGGTTGGTGGATGTTGGGTTATCGGCGTGGGGGGGATTGAGGAGATGTGGTGCAGAGGGTGATGGTCATAAAGTCTTATTTATTATTTGCATGTTTTTTTCTTTTCAAGCCTGCATATGTTGAGTTCATGTCCAAATGTCTATTAAAGGCATTTTCATTTGGTCCTGGGTTACACCTGGTGCACGACAATGCCAGGCCTCATGTGGTGAGAGTATGCAGGCAGTTCCTGGAGGATGAAGGAATTGATACCATTGACTGGCCACCACACTCACTTGCCTGACCTCAATCCAATAGAACACCTCTGGGTGGGACATTATGTTCTGGTCCACCCAAAGCTGCCAGGTTGCACCTCAGCCTGTCCAGGAGCTCAGTGATGCCTTGGTCCAGATCTGGGAGGAGATCCCCCAGGACACTATCCGTCGTCTCATTAGGAGCATTCCCCCCCCCCTCTGCATTTGTCACGCATGCATACAAGTACATGGGGGGGCATACAAACTACCGAGTACTATTTGGAGTTGCTGCAATGAAATTTTGGCAAAATGGACTAACCTGCCGTGTCATTTTTTCATTTTGATTTTCGAGGTGTCTTTGAATTCAGCCAAGTCAAGTCAAGTCGGGGAGCATGCACTGGTACAGTGCGTTGCCGCACCCACTAAAAGATGAAACAACTCAGGATCCTGGTTGGCAACCCCCCATTCAACCCTCTGTAGGTTGACAATTTTCATTTCCATCAAATGATGTGGCATCCTTTTGTTTCTAACACCTCACCGTATCATATCAGTAGAGATAGCCAGCAGGATGTTTTTCCCATGGCTGTTGGTTTGTCTGTCCAGGATTTTAAATCACCTGTAGCTCGCAAACCGTTTCACCTATTGACTTGAAATCTGGTACACACACACTACATGACGTCTACTATCCACATTTGGGGTGATGATTTTTATTACTCTTTTTGTTTTTATTATATTTTATTGTACTGTAGAATCAACTCAGCAGGACGGCCGTGCGGTGTATGCATATGGGTGCCGTTCTCAATCCCGACCACCTTCGTTAATCATTCTTGAGCAGATTGAAGACTGAAGTGCCAGCTTAAGTGAAAAATTAAAGAAAATATACTAAGCATTTGCAACACAAAAACTAACAATCAGTTTTAACGCAAAAAGATGCCGACGAAAGAAGAGAAGCAGCAGGCCGCTAGGGTGGAGAAAAGAAGAGCTGCTCAGGAAGCAGCAAGCACATCAACCTCTGAGCAAACGAATGCTAAAACATACAGAGAAATTGGATGAAAACTATGAATGCTCAGTTTTTTTATTTTTAATAAATTTGCAAAAACCTCAAGTAAACTTTTTTAACGTTGTCATTATGGGGTGTTGTGTGTAGAATTCTGAGGAAAAAAATGAATTTAATCCATTTTGGAATAAGGCTGTGTGAATACTTTCCGGATGCACTGTATATATATAAATATATCTATTTTAAGATAATGGACGCTATGTGGCACTATTGCCCACCTTTTTCCCCAAAAGATGGATGCTCCAAACACAGGTTTAAAAGCACTAAGAAGTATTTTTAATTTTTCTTCTTTTAAATAGTGCCTCTAAAGCACCACAGCTACAAAAAACACATGAATAATCACAACAAATTTCCTTCTCTTCTCCCAGTAGCTCTGTCACACTCCCTCCCAACTCCAGCTCGATTGCTGGGTCTCCACCAGTCCTTTATATAGTCTTTGACCCAGAAGTGCTTCTCCTCTTCTGTTCACGTGACTTGTTAGCACTTCCGGGTCAGATGCAGAATTACATTTTTCTTCAGCCTGGAGT
This sequence comes from Polypterus senegalus, assembly GCF_016835505.1. Classification (NCBI taxonomy): domain Eukaryota; kingdom Metazoa; phylum Chordata; class Cladistia; order Polypteriformes; family Polypteridae; genus Polypterus; species Polypterus senegalus. Next base: position 196,952,480 of record NC_053158.1, read on the forward strand.
ACTTCTGTTCCGGGCTATATGGGAAACGAAAATCCCTGCGTCTCCTTGCAGCGTCACACAGTACCCACGGTACCCAGCAGGATTGTGAAGCCAAATTTCATCTCTCATGATGCCCTGCTCAAAAAAAATTAAGGGAACACTTTGGATGGAGGATGGATCTCCTCCATGCCCTTGAGACTGTGCTGGGAGACACAGCAAACCTTCTGGCAATGGCATGTATTGATGTGCCATCCTGGAGAAGCTGGACTACCTGTACCACCTCTGTAGGGCCCAGGTATCGCCTCATGCTACCAGTAGTGAGACTGAGCGTAGCCAAATGCAAACCTAGTTAAAAAACAGTCCGAAAAGGTGAGAAGGGAAAAATGTAAGTGGCCTGCACCTGTTAAACCATTCATTCCTGTTTTGGGGGTCATCTCATTGTTGCCCCTTTAGTGCATCAAAGCAGCTGAAACTGATCAACAACTCCCTCTGCTACTTAACTCACCAGATCAATATCTCAGAAGTTTCATTGACTTGATGCTATACTCTAATTAAAAAGTGTTCCTTTAATTTTTCTGAGCAGTATATATATATATGTATTGTTGAGCCGACCCAGACACAGACAGGCGGACATGTTGATTTTCACCACCACACATTTATTTTTACAATTGTTTACAAAGTCAAGTGTCACTTAGACACAGAATAAAGTGCACAAACCCCAAACACACACAGTCCTGGCCTCACAATGCCTTTCTTCGGGCTGCCTCCACTATCCTCTCATGCCTCGTCCTTCTTCCACCTGACTCCAGCCCTGAATGAAGGAAGATGGCCCCTTTTATCCATGCCCCGGATGAGCTCCAGGTGTTTTCCGACACTCCCCCAGTCGGCCATGCCCCAGCGTGGCGGAAGTGCCGTCTGTTCTCACGGCAGCTCTCCGGGTGTCCCGGTGTGGCAGAAGTGCTGAGGTAACAGGTCCCCAAGGCATTGGGGCACCTCCTGGCGGTGACCGCGTGCCCCTACAGGGTGGGGCTTCCATGTCCTCAACCCGTGGACCCCAAAGCAACCAGGATGGCGGCCCCCACATGATCCAGGGTGGGCGCAGACCCACATCCAGTCCCTCACGGCGGCCCGGCCGGGTCGTTGCCCCTGGCATCCCTGACAGTATGTGTATATATATATATATGCATATATGTATATATATGTACTGTATATATATATATATATATATATATATATATATATACACACCTATGTATATATACACACACACACATATATATATATATATATATATATATATACACACATAATATATATACACACACACATACATATATACATACATATACATACATATATATATTTATATGTATATATATATATATATATATATATATATATATATATATATATATACAGTGGTGTGAAAACTATTTGCCCCCTTCCTGATTTCTTATTCTTTTGCATGTTTGTCACACAAAATGTTTCTGATCATCAAACACATTTAACCATTAGTCAAATATAACACAAGTAAACACAAAATGCAGTTTTTAAATGATGGTTTTTATTATTTAGGGAGAAAAAAAACCCAAACCTACATGGCCCTGTGTGAAAAAGTAATTGCCCCCTTGTTAAAAAATCACCTAACTGTGGTGTATCACACCTGAGTTCAATTTCCGTAGCCCCCTCCAGGCCTGATTACTGCCACACCTGTTTCAATCAAGAAATCACTTAAATAGGAGCTGCCTGACACAGAGAAGTAGACCAAAAGCACCTCAAAAGCTAGACATCATGCCAAGATCGAAAGAAATTCAGGAACAAATGAGAACAGAAGTAATTGAGATCTATATATATATATATATATATATATACACACACATACATATATACATATATAGAGTACAGGCCAAAAGTTTGGACACACCTCCTCATTCAATGTGTTTTCTTCATTTTCATGACCATTTACATTGGTAGATTCTCACTGAAGACATCAGAACTATTAATGAACACATGTGGAGTTATGTACTTAACAAAAAAAGGTGAAATAACTGAACACATGTTTTATATTCTCGTTTCTTCAAAATAGCCACCCTTTGCTCTGATTACTGCTTTGCACACTCTTGGCATTCTCTCGATGAGCTTCAACAGGTAGTCACCTGAAATGGTTTTCACTTCACAGGTGTACCTTCTCAGGGTTATTTAGTGGAATTTCTTGCTTTATCAATGGGGTTGGGACCAGCAGTTGTGTTGTGCAGAAGTCAGGTTACTACACAGCCGACAGCCCTACTGGACAATTGTTAAAATTCATATTATGGCAAGAACCAAGCAGCTAACTGTGTAAGGGCTATTTATTTATCTACCAATTTAAATGGTCATGAAAATAAAGAAAACACATTGAATGAGGAGGTGTGTCCAAACTTTTGTACTGTACTTTGTCTGTGGCCACCACCTACAAAACCATCCCTTTTTTTGAGATTTTTCTTGCTGTTGCCCCTCCAGTGCACATGTTGTTACTTTCAGTTGCACCAAAGCAGGTGACATTACTTCACAATTGCTTGTGCTTCCTATTTGGACAGATTGATATCCCTGAAGCTTCATTGATTTGGTGTTAGACTCTAATGATTACATGTTCTTTTCAATTTTTTTCAGCAGTGTATATTATGCTTTCTTCATCTCATGATAATGTTCTTTTTTAGAGTTCTTATTGTTTTCTAAGGTTTGATGTATCAAATACCTTTCAGAAATGACTTTCTTTGTAGATTTCATGTTACTGACATTTTCTTGTTGGTGCCTTGAAGTCCAGAGAGTAAACAAATCTACATTGTATTATGTGATATCATCTACTGTTAAATTCTACTGCGTACTTCTAAAATTTTTATTTTTATACTGTATTGAGAATTTGTTCTCTTCTGTGTATTGTATTATATTGACCCCCTTCTTTTTGACACCCACTGCACGTCCAACCTACCTGGAAAAGGGTCTCTCTTTGAACTGCCTTTCCCAAGGTTTCTTCTAGTTTTTCTCATACTAGGGTTTTTTTGGGAGATCTTTCTTGTCTTCTTAGAGAGTCAAAGCTGGGGGGCTGTCAAGAGGCAGGGCCTGTTAAAGCCCATTGTGGCACTTCTTGTGTGATTTTGGGCTATACAAAAATAAATTGTATTGTATTGTATTGTAAACACATATTGTGTTTGAATTCGACTGGTGTACCATTATCCTCTGCACTTCTTTCCCACTCTCTCCAATACCTTCCTTTTCTGTCTTTAAACCTCCACCTTTATGCAATTCTTTGGAAGGCATCCTGCAGTTCCTCACCTATAATTTCAATATGGCTTCCCTATTTTACCTTTGTCCATTTTATCTCACGGAAATCGGCTTTTACAAAATATTACTTTTTCTGATAGGAACTCAAACTATCAGCATACTGAGTTCAAATATTTGCATAGTTTATATTTTAACCCCAGTAAGAGTTATGCCATACATTTGACTGTATATCATAACTGTGAGGGACAGTTGTACGTTACTGTGTTGATTGTACACTTGCTGGCCTAATTCTTCGGTTAGAAAGAACCGCATATACACAGTAGATAACACCCTTTTCCAGCTTGCTTCAAGTATTTTAATAGATTTGTATACATAAGTGTATGTGTGGTATCTAAACAAAAATAAATGAATACAATAAGTGCACAAATACAAATGAAATACATATATGCACAAACCTAATTAAATGTCAAAGTTACATTTTATTCAGGAAGAGCAATGTTAGACATCACTCAACTTTACGTATTGTTTAATCAAACCAGTAGGTGGCACTATTAACCAGAATAAAAGGTACAGCGTAACGCCCAAGACGGCATTCGTTTACAAAAAAAAAACCTTTACGTTTAATACTGCAGGAATCAACACATTTTAACGTCCTGGAGCGCAGTAAAGTGCACCGCATCTCTCCGAAAAGGTCAACAGTGCACAGACGTAACAATATGTTCATTCGCAAACATCAAACATAGCCATAATAGCGCTTTTGTATACTTGCACTGACCGTCAACATAAGTTGCATCTTTAACTGAGATATTAAGTTAAAGTGAACACTGCAAAAAAGGAAATTACTTACTTTGTCAGTAACGCACAACACACAGTTACAAAAGGTAACAGCAAACTGTAACTTGGAAGAACGCAAACAAGCAGGTAGAGACTGTGAGCACCTTACAATTCAGGAACAAAACCCTGTGCATGCGCAATAGTCTTGTGGGGCGTGTCTTGCCTATAGGTTCAGCATCAAGCAGGGAATTTTGTACAATGAAAGCGCATGTGCAGCCTTTAACATATGTTCTTGGGATGCCCACTAGTTCATGTTTTCTGGTCTGCTATTTCCTCCATCATTTCTACTATTATTACTCTAGTAACTCAAATACTTTATTTTTGCTAGACCTTTCTTCTCTTCTTCTTACTTTTTATCCAGCAGAAGCTTTCAGAACAACTGCTGCAAGAACAATTTTAGCCTCTTGCTAGAAATTCCCTGACTCTCTTTGCTTCAGCTTTTGGAAATCTTCTTTCTATAATTTACTCTTGCTTGAACTCTCCCCAGCATGGATCAATGGGTCACTTGGCCCCAATATTGTAAGGTGGAAGTCAGTGGTGAAAATGATTCAAGAATAGATTCTCTGACCTTACTCTTAGAATCTCACTTTCCATTTTTAGTTTCTCCCTTCTCTTTCTTCCCTGTTGTACTGTTTGTAGGTTGTGTCCTTCTCTCTGGATAGCTCAGGCAATCTCAATCTACCTGTGTACAGGTAGGGATGTTGGTGTTGATTTTAAGGGGTATTCTCAAAAGTTTGATCTATATCTGTATTTGATATTGGAATGTTAAACAACTTTGATCACAAAAGTGTTTGAATTCCCAGTTTTGACTAACATAAAAGTGTTTTGGTTTTGATTTTATCTTCTTGTCTTTAATTCCGTACCGTAGCGGCCTGCCAATTTTTCAACCATAGTACTATAGCCCGTACATAGTCTAGCTTTATGCATTTGCTCACAACAGTAAAAATCGCAGTTCAGAAGTCTTCTGACCCAGAAGGTAAATGTGTAATCTTCAAACAAAGTTTAAAGAATCTCCTACTGTGTGAAAGTGAAATTACCACCTGCCATAAAGTCTGGTTTTATTTAGAATCAAGGTTAACAACAACAAGAACAAGAACCACAACTAGAATAAACAAAGTAAAAAAGAAAAAAATATTACACCTCTCTGGATATCTTATTAAGAAACACTTGTAAATAGTTGTAAATAAACGTATGTGGTGCTTAAAACAACGTCTACCTGTCTGTGTCCGGGCTGCTTCCCACAATGGCATCCTATCTGGGACGTTTATTTACAACTATTTACAAGTGACAGCACACACCCCAGTGCCACAGCACCAATCACCCTAAAGTCCAGGCCTCTTTCTCCACTGCCTTTCCTTCCTGATCGTCTCCACTCCTGTCCTCTGAGCTCAATCCTCTTCCACCCGACTCCAGCCATCGAACGGAGGGAAGCGGCCCCTTTATGCTCACGCGGACAGGCTCATGGTGCCTCACAATAACCTTCCCAGGTGTGGCGGAGGTGCCGGCTGTGCACCCGGAAGCACTCCAGGTGTCTCTGGTCTTCTTCCCCCCAGCTCTTCCGGGTGTGGCAGAAGTGCTGAGGGTCATTGCTCCTCAGGCATCCGGGCACCCCCTGGCAGTGACCATGGGTCCCTATAGGGTTGAACTTCTAAGCTCTGTTCCCGTGGTCCCCAAAGCCACCAGGGCGGTCGCCCCCTCGTGGTCTGAAGAAGGCATAAACCTTCCTCCGGTCCTTCTGGGCATCCGTGCTGGGTGCCACCCCCAGCCACTTGCCACAATATATATATGCATACACAAGAGACATTCAAATATTTCTGCACTTTCTTTAACTCTATTAAGAATTTCAAAAACAAAGTAAATCGCTTTTCTACAGTCACCTTTGTTTGTGATGCAATTTTCCCACTGCCGGCCGCCATATTGAACTTTCCATTGTTACTAATTCTCCAACTTCCCGTGTAGGTAGAAGGCTGAAATTTGACAGGCTCATTCCTTACAGCTTACTTACTAAAGTTAAGCAGGTTTCATTTAGAAATTCTACGCGTAATGGTCATAACAGTCAACAATGTCCGCCATGTTAAACTTTCTTATTTATGGCCCCATCTTCACGAAATTTGGTAGGTGGCTTCTCTGCGCTAACCAAAACCGATGTACATACTTATTTCGGTGGTATGACGCCACTGTCGGCCTCCATATTGAACTTTCCAATGGTCTTTGTTACCTATGTGCCCATCTTCAAGAAATTTGGTACGCGGGTTCCCAACGCTAACTGAATCCTACTTACGTAGATATATACATCCATAGCCTGCAGCTCGGTCACCGTGTGAGGTGGCGTTGGGTCCCCCATCCCAATGTCTCCCACGTTGTTGGCTGCCTGCCTATATAAGGCCGTCCGTTGCTCCCGTCTCTACATTCCCTTCCTTGCTTCACCACGGGATTCACGTCTCCCGGCTGATAACTGCAGCCTTTTTATTTAATCCACGGCTTCTCCGCTGTTTTATTGTTCATTTATTATGATTATAGTTATTGTGTAGGTATTTTAGACTTAGTTTACATTGTTCAGGTACCCATTTCCTTTATCGTTCCAACCATACCCCCATTAACATGTCTATCGAGGTGATCACCATCGATCAAAGAACTGTCACTTACCGAGTGGTTTCCATGCCCGGAGATGGCACCTGCCTTTTCCATTCTCTTTGTTACATATTGCAAGGCCATATCAGGCTCACTCTTGATATCTGGAGAAACATTGTGTCTTATGTATTGAATGACTGGGACAGGTTCAAGGTGTGGACTGATGACGGTACAGGAGATAATTAGACTACACAGGAGCACTAGAAGAGTGAAATGCTTAAGCCCTTCACCTATGGTTCTGCATGTGAGTTGATGGCTGCCACTGAATTGTTTGGTTGTCGCTTTCAAGTGTACCGAAATGGCCAAATATTTTACATCTTTCGACAACCGCCAATGCCTCTTAAACATTTTAGATTGACAGCTGATGATTTCAGTAGTGGACACTTTGATGTTTATGAATGTTTCAACTCTCAAAAGCTGGATGTGAAGTTATCGATGAAACCGGTTGTATACTTACAACGCTTGACAGATGCCGAATGTCTCTTCAACACAAGTCCTACAAATACTGTCGTAATTGAAACAAACCATGAAACTCAAACCGATTATGACAGCAGCAATCCAAGCTGTGAGATTTGAAACAAGATTACTGTTCACATGGCCAACTGTACGTTAAATGCTCAAGAGTAAGCTCAGCGCACAGCTTGGTCATATTACAACCGGAGGGCTGAACTCACAATGTGGTATACAAAGAGATCCTTAACAAATAATTATTGGTATATTTTCCCTCAGTTTAAAAAGTTTTACTTTTCTTCTTAATAAAAATGTGAAGGCAGTACTTCGCCGCTGCGAAGAGCGGGTATTTTGTTAGTATTTATATATATACAGTGGCGTGCAGAAGTACATATATTTATCCATTCAGTAATTTGAATGTAAACTCTTATGCTGAAACAACACATTTCCAAAGTGAAAATAAACCATTTTCTGTAGATATTTCACTGAAGAAGAAAATCCCCAAAGTAAGCACTTGCATAAGTATTTACACCTCAGTACTTCAGATGCTCCAGGTTTACTGAAATGATAAATTAACCACAAACAACACAAATGTGGCAGTCATTTTAGAGTCATAATTAAACATAATTAGATACTACTTGTCAATCCTTTCTATCTCTCTGGCTATTAAAAGTCCCCTTTGTTAGGCCCATAGTCTTTGTGTGACATTCGCTGCAAAAATTAATTCAAAGGAACTTTCTGCTCTTGTAAGAAACAAAGTCATTGAAATGCATAAGGCAGTAAATGGCTACAAAATATTCACAGTTTGAATGTCCCGTTAAGCACTGTTGGATCCATCATCAGAAAGTGGAAAGTTCATCATAACACTCAGACTCTTACTAGAACAGGACATCCCTTAAAACTAAGCAACTGAGCAAGATCTTGACTGGTGAGAGATGCCACTAAAACTTCAATCATCACTCTCAGATGTCTTTGTGGTTCTGTGGCTGAAACTGGAGTGAAGGTACATGGGTCCACAATATCAAGAGCTCTCTATAAAACAGCCCTCATAAAACAGAAGGACCACATGAAAGCATGAATGGCATTTGACACAAAGAAAGAGAAAGACCCAGCAAAGATGTGGGAGAATGATTTATGGTCAGATGAGTCCAAAAATAAACTTTTTGCCAGACTTCACAGAGGTATGTGTGGAGTAAAACTAACACTTCCCAGGCCTCAGGAAACACCAGACCTACGGTGAAATATTGCGGTGGCTGCATCATGCTCTTGGGATGCCTTTCATGTGCTGGAACTGGGACTCTTCTCAGACTTGAACGGACACTGGATGGACACAAATATACGGCACAATATTGCAAGAGAACTTGTTCCAGTCTGACATGAATGCAAGAGTCCTTACACGGACCAGCAGCAGCGAGCACAGCACACCCATCCTGCTTCACCTTCACTGGCTCCCTGTGTCTTACAAGATTGAATATAAAATTCTATTAATAACCTACAAAGCTTTAAATGGCCTTGCACCGGACTACCTCAGTGACCTTCTAAATCACTAGGCTCCTGTTCGCCTACTAAGGTCCTCTGGTAATCTTGTTGTGCCTCACACTGACCTGCACTCTATGGGTGACAGCAGGGCCTTCAGCTCCATAGCACCCAGACTTTGGAATGACATCCTGAAATTAATTAGATCAGCTGACTCCATGAATGATTTTAAAAAACAATTTTAAAGCATCTATTTAGGAAGGCTTTTAACTTAACTTAACATTTTGCCCTTTCTTCCAGTTTACCTCTCTGTCCAGCTGCTCAGGATAATTTGTGCGTCTGTTATATCACAAATTAGGTTATTTGTTAGGTTTTTCTTTTAGTATTGAAATTAGTATTTTACTCTGGTTTATTGTCCTTTATTCTATTTAATGTTTTGTTATCTGTTTCATTGTTCTATTCAGGAAAACATTTGTATCCAATGTTACATATACCCTGCTGTTTTTTTTTCCTAAGACTCTGTAAAGCACCTTGAGCATGGGAAAGGTGCTATATAAATAAAATGTATTATTATTATTATTATTATTATTATTATTATGAATCTGTAACTTGGGAGAAGATTCATCTCTCAACATTACAATACTGAGGTGGGCTGGCACCCTGCCTGGGGTTTGTTTCCTGCCTTGCGCCCAGTGTTGGCTGGGATTGGCTCCAGCAGACCCCTGTGACCCTGTAGTTAAGATATAGTGGGTTGGATAAGGGATGGATGGATGGACATTACAATAGCCCTGAGCCTATAAGGCCAAAACGACACTGGAATGGCTCAAAAAAAGAAAAGTGAATGATTTGGACTGCGGTGGGTTGGTGCCCTGCCCAGGATTTCTTCCTGCCATGTGCCCTGTGTTGACCGTGTATTAGGATATAGTGGGTTGGAGAATGGATGGATGGATGGATGATTTGGAATGGCCGAGTCAAAGCCCTGATCTTAACCCTACTGTGAATCTGTGGCACTATTTGAAAACTGCTGTCCAGAGATGCCATTTCACCAACAGAGGATTTCTATATATATCTATTCCTGAACAATGTGCAAAACTGGGACATACTTACCCCAAAAGAATAAAGGCTGTTTTTGCAGCAAAGGGGATCTCGATAAAGTATAATATGTAGGGCTTCAATGCTTATGCAAACACTAACTTTGGAGTTTTTTCTTCTTCAGTTAAATATCTACAGCGTGTGGTTTATTTTGACTTTGGAAATTTATTTTTATAGCATGAGAATTCATATTAAAAATACTGATATTTACAAATGAGGATGATTTTCAAAGGGAATTGAATACTTTTGCACACCACTGTATATATATATATATATATATATATATATATATATATATATATATATATATATATATATATATATATAAATATATATATAGATACTGTATGTGGATACAGAGCTTACTGTTGCACCCTCGTTATTTCAGTTTTCCACTTTGTTTCGAGTACTAAGAGACATCCAGACCTCGTATCGTTGACTGCTATCGACACAAACGATTGTACAGAAATTTATTTTACATACGATTTTGCATTGCTTAATGAATTTCTTGCTATATTTTAACATATTTCTTAATCTTAAATCTTTTCAAACATAAAATTAAAGAAATAAATGTGTAAATGATGCTCCCGTTATCAAAGAAAGAAAGAAAGAAAGAAAGAAAGAAAGAAAGAAAGAAAGAAGGAAAAATTTCTTAACCTTCATAAGGTTTACCTGCAAGCACAATTTATTAAACATAATTAAGAAACAGAATCATGCAAAAGGAGCCATTCTAATTCTTTCTTTTTTGCAAGAGAATGGCGCCACTGCAGTTTAAACATTCTCGCGGTGTATTTTAATTAGATATGAGACGTCGAATCTAAAGATTTTAGGCATTGTTTGAACTACAATAATGTAAATAAAGAGATCTCATTAGCGATTAACTAACAGTAAACCGGTCACTAAAACCGCTACGTCAACATACGCCAACCGTTTAATAAGTTAATAATTTAACGACGAGGATTTAACTATATTGATTTCTGGATTTACGGCAAACTACTCTACGGTACAAGATAAATGAGATTCCGAATTTCACTAAATTGTTTTTAATTAAACATTCAAATAATCAGCCTGTAACGCTCAGAAAGTGTAATTAGTCATTATGAATGAATAAATGATTTTTTTCTCAGAATATCTGTCCCTTTACCGGGCACGAGACTAATACGACTGCACCATCATAACAAGGAATTACCACAGCACCGCAGGGCACTCTTGGCCACTCCACACCAGTTCTCACGCACACTTTGAAGCACATATGTAATGAGGAATCAAGTATGGTAAACCAGACCTATAGAAACCAATGTTACTGATCAGCAGCTTGTCACAAAATATTGAACATGTTACTCGGCTGAACCAGTTAGTAATATTAATCTATTATTATTGTGGACAAAGTTGATCAGAATCATTAGCGGCTCTCAGGGAATAAAGTTTGCAGAATATACTGTAACCATCATTTAACAATATCCTTATTTTCGTATAAACTCGTATTGTCTGGCTTCTTTTATCTTCCCTTTAATCAAACTTTTTTATGTTTTTTTCCAGAAACAATTTCGCATATATATATATATATATATATATATATATATATATATATATATATGCTAAATTTTACAGTCATTTCGACCAATTTTTAAACAAGTTTGAAGTTTTTGCAAACGAAACCTTAAAACTATTTTACTACTTTTACATTATTAAGTCATCAATATGTATTGTGCAGTTTTACTTGTATAATAAGCCTCCTCATACATTGAGTTTTACCATTCCTGAACCAAGTTGTTCGGTTTTGCATAAGCCTCATATACATCTCTCTCTACCATTCCTGATATATATATATATATATATATATATAATATATATATATATATATATATATATATATACACACTAGCTGAAATACCCAGCGTTGCCCGGGAGGAAAAAAAGTATATATTTTTTTAATATATTGTTAAAAAACAAAACTTTAAAAATAAAAATAAATTAACAAACATTGATAAATTAACAGACATTGAAGACTCACTAATGTGCTTGTCTAAAGAATGCTGGCAGTCACCTCCAGTTCGCCCTCTGGTGGTCGTTCTACTGGAGTGTCTACTGCATGATAATGTGTCTACAAGACCGCAAGATCACCCCCATCCTTCCCAGAAGGGGGTAGGAGGTTAGGGTTGATTTCATCCTACAGTATTTTAGTCGACTAATGAGAATGTGTACCAAGTTTCATGAAAATCGCTACAGCCGTTCGAATGTGATGCTGGAATATACATGCATACATACATACATAAACACATTGACTTATATTTAAATATATATATATATATATATATATATATATATATATATATATATATATATATATATATATATGCTGAGTTTTGATGATTTGGAATTCTCGTAAATTAATCAAAATAGGCAAATCTACTCATGAGTGGGTATAAAGTCAGATAACAGGTTGAGAGTAAAGAACTCCACCAGTGCACATTACGCAATTAGTTGAGCCTGCAGATGAATAGTCAGAACGAGGGAGTGATAATCTGAAGCCACCAGTCACTGACTGAAAATGATTGGTTAGGGCGGATGATAAACTGCCTATTTAAGCGTGTTAGCAGAGTTCGGTGATCTACATCTGCTTATTACCTTGGAAGCGGCAACTCCTGTCTTTTTGGCTAAACGTAAGTATTTTTCTGGTTAGAGTCTTATCATTAAGGTTTTTTAGGGTTCTGAGAAACCTAAACTAACAAGTTATTCACTTTACTTTACCTTAATGTAACTTGCATCGTTTGATATTTATATGGCTGTTTGTAGTTGTTAGATGTCACCTTAATGAACATAAATTTATTTTGAAACAAAACCATTAATAATTCGCTTGACCGAAGCGTAATCTGTCATGAGTTGTCTTTAAAACGTAAAGCAAAATGAACCCTTTAGCCAAAATGTGGCAGGCCAGTTTGCATAATAAGTTGAATGACGGTCTTCAAATTTTAAAATAAGCATATTTTACGTGATTTGGAATTAAAAAATAAGTTGCTGTTTGAATTTTGGTCCAAGGCATCTCCACATTTTTTTGCTGTGTGTGTGTCTTTTACTGCCTAAGAGGACGTAACGAGAAGTCCAGCAAAGTGATCCCTTTTATTGGCTAACTAAATTACAACATGCAAGCTTTTGAGGCATCTCCGGCCCCTTCTGCACGCAAGATGTAAATCTGAAGAAGGGACCTGAGCTGTCCCCAAAGCTTGCATATAATTCTTTTTAATTAGGCAATAAAGGTGTCACTTTCCTTAACTTGTCATTACATCCATAATGACAACACAGTTACAACATTGGTAAAAAAGAAAAAAAAAAAAATCGGTGCATTTAACAGTAAATACTGTAAATGGTGAAAGTAAAAGACCCTTTCTGGAAAAAAGGAGTCGCCTTATGTTCTACTGAAAATTACCTGTATATCTTAAACAATACAAGTTCTGTAAAAAAAAAAAATTTTTCTACCTTCAAAATAAATACCGTTTATTGAAGCATTAGAATTACACTGAAAAAAATCTTAATTTTACAGTGAAACTCTTAAATGGCGAAGGTAAGTAACCGTAAAATGTACAATGGTAAAGCGCCGTTTCAGTAAAACCGAAGTTACAATATTTGCACAAGTACACGCCCCCTTTTACAATATTTATGGTTGGCTGTATTCAATAAGCTGGCAAACCTGTAGGACACCACAAAAGCAAACTTTTTTTCCCCACCAGACAATGTGCCCTAGTTTCCTTAAACATTGAATTGTTTTTAATGTGTTTAATTTAAATGGTATCTGTTGGCTGTTTTACTGATGCAAGCTGCGTACTGGGGTTTGACCCTGACAATACTTTCTAATGGTTTCCTACAAAGTTGTACCGTAGAACTAAAAATAGTCGCCTTATTACAGTACAATTCTGGCAACCCAGCTGCCAGTACTTTACCGTTTATATATAATTTTTTATTTTATTTAAACCGTGAACCCACTATTATGGTCTTGGAGGAAAAGGAGTATCACGGTTACACAGTTCAAATGTCTTCCATTATAATAGCACTTACATTACTCCTGCATACTCTATTAAAAACCGGCACATTCTTTTTGTAGATCCATGTAAGGAAACTGCATGAGCATGCACCATTTAAATGTATTTTATTTTTTTTGGTTTGGTTCATTGAATATGATTCTATGCTTTGAAAAACATCTAGGAAGTTCCTGCATGGTAGGTTACAGTATATCAACATATTAAGAACATGGCGTTGCTGGACATCAGTAAGAGCACTCTTAAAATCACCAGCTGTTGGTATGTCACTAATATGGTTATTGGCTGTGGAGCCCATTATGGGTCCAAAGGGTTCTTTCTGGACCCTTCATGTGGATGGGCCTTTTTGGGAACCATCTATATCGCTAGGTGCAGATTTAACACACAAATTTCATAGTCTTTTGAAATTTTAATAGCAAAATGGACAACCCATTTGGAAATGGGTGGCCGTTTTATATAAACAAGGAAGTTTTTTGAAACGATTACATTTTCATATCATTGGCGTTACTGAAGTAAATTTTAAATGCTAATGTTGCCATAATATTTTTGAATAAAAGCCGACAACTTTAACAGTACAACTCGCTTTTCAAACTCCTCTCTAAACGTTGACCTTAGTTTACTCAAAATCGAACACGTGTATAAATTTACAGTTCTGGACTTCACAACGTCATTAAGTATTTCTCTTAAACTGCCATAATACGTGAATTATGTGATGGACCAGCGTCGTGTGATATTCAGCTGTTAATTTCTCTACACGGACTTTATATATGACGAAAACGCTATATGCAATGGGCCGGGGTTTGTGTGCGTATAACGATACCTTTTATGCTGCAAGAGTAAATTATTTTAACCAGAACTGTATATGCAGTGCTTGTAAAGGGAGCACAAGTGTAGCTTAGGAGTTCCTCTTAACTTTTTTTATTTTTTTTTTTTATTTTTTTAAACTGTTAGTCGCTAACTCGTTTTCAACGCTACGGGAAGTCCTTTACAAATTTGGGTACGACACTGTTGAGCTATTGATACCCATGCGCTTTGACCTTCGTTCTTTACCGTTCTCTAATACGGCTTAATAGTATGCTTCAGTAGAAGGTTTATCTCGCAGGGGTTCGGTTTTTTTAAGGGGGAAAAAATGCTTATTGCGGGGTAATCTTCTTAAAGCGGGTAATTTTTTTTATATAAATAAATAAAATAACCCATGCTGTGAAACTAGAGTTGGCGAGTTGAATTAAGATTTAATTGCGTGAATCCGTGTCGGATTAACTTCTATTCTGTTGCCGAATTCAACACCTCTGTGGTGCAGCGCGTTAGCTGCTATTGATTTAACGTTCAACAAGCCAATTGACAGCTTGATCTGTCACTTTGTCTATATGGTTATATAATACGCACTCTTTAGGGGGACTGCTTCTTAAAACGAAGTATGATCCTTTAGGAGCAGTGACATTTCCACTTGCCTGCGCCTTATTAAAGGCTGCTTTTTACGTTTTGCTATTCTCGATCTCTCATGGCTGCTTTACTTGCCCTGAAGGGCTAGGAGATCCATCACCCTGACATACACACTCATTATGGGCTGAAGGTGTGTTATGGCCTTTCCCCTCTTCCTCGCCCAGACCTGGTAAGAACATAAACTGAAAAGGTTTGATACTTGTGAGTACATGTTGCTTCTGTGGCCATGTGAATGAGGGACACTGTACCATCAACTCATACAATTCTCACCATACTGATCAGTAAATGCTACAGCCTAGACTAGTAAAGAGGTAGAATGAAGTGACAAATGTTATCACTGCAACTGTTTAGGAATTGAGCAATTACATTTATATAATTGATTTTAGTAATGTGTTGTGTAGAGAACCAGAAATGGTGTATAGGTTGCAGTACAGTAAGGGATATTACAAGTCCAAACTCTAATGATGCAAGGTTGGATTGATTGCAATGGAAGCAAATCAAGAATTAAGTATACTGTTGGCTGAAATTGTCAATATGCTAGTCTGGAAGTGTTCAGCCATGTACGTATTGGTCGGCCGCTGAGGCTTTGTCAAATGGCATCTGAAGCAGTTTATTTTGAGGTGTGTGGTGGTTCGAACCCTGTTGGGAGTTTTTGAAATCTCTGGCGCATCCTGTTTCTCCGTTTCAAGAACACCCCAAATTGTAGACACTAACGCAAGTCGAACGCTCTACACAGGACATTGATCTTCTTGGCCTCCGGGGTCTCCAACACGTCGCTCGCAACCCCTTTAGGTTAATGAATCCTACATAAATTTGAAAACTTGATTAGTCAAATTAGGGGTGGGCGATCTTTCCAAAAATCATATCACGATCCTTTAAACAGAAAATCACGATCCACAATATGAATTGCAATCTCTTTTCAATGTGGCATACGCTTAAGAGAATATCCGGACTCAAACTCATGAAGACCTAAGTAACACTATTTTAAATATCAGACAAAGTTGAATTCAATTGTTCTCTCGTTCGCTAGCTAAGCGGAGTTAAGGCACACGCCCCGAAGCTGGCGAGTGAGTGAGGAAGACCACCCTCCTCCGGTCTGTTGTGTGGATCTCGGATACGCGCAAATGAATCGGTACCGCAAGCGAACTCTGATACATGGCGAAATGAGAGAAGTCGCAAAGTCAACCGGGATGTTCAAGCAAATTATATATAAACCCGATCTGAATCCGTGACATTTCTCTCGTGAAAAGCGGACAGACATTTGATTTTATATATATTCTATATTGGTAAACCTTCAAAATGTGCAGTTAGTCTCAACAGCACTCCGCATTTCTGGAGCTTAGTAGAGCCAGATAAATATAAGAATCTTCACTAAGCAGCTCTGAAAATGTCTGTCTGCTTTGTTTGGGTCACCATACGTCCGAGTCTGACATGAATGTCATGAAATCAAAGGTCAGAACAAGACTGACAGACGAACATTGGTGGAGTGGAGCCCCCGAGGTTCACTCTTATGGAGTCATTTCAGACACCGGCCTCTCTTGTTGACTCCATGCAGTGCCAGTAATCTGACTAACTAAAAAACACATCACCTGCAACTGGACATGTGAATAAAGTGACATGGAACAAAATGACAAAGGAATAAGTCATATCTGTGTATTTGGAATTGCATTGTTGACATGCATACATGTGTGTATATATACATACAAAATGCACTTGCAGGTGAACTCAATATTTTTTGTGATTGTTTAATGCAAAATGTGAGTTGTGGACACCAACATTTTGTAAATGTTCAGACAAAACAAGCTTATTCAGTTTGGGTTGAAATAAGCTATGAGAATCAATGTTAGAAAACATGAGTAGCTCTCGGCCATTTTAATTTTGTAAAAGTAGTTCTCTTTAGGTTGGAGACCCCTGCTCTAGACAAACCAATGCATCATTACAGTATATGTGGACTTTTTTTTTTTTTTTTTGTGCAGATGTCTCAAATATTGCATGTCCACATCAGTCGACCCCAGGGGTTTGCTCCTCGCCAGTGACATTTTAAAAAAAAAAAAAAAGCATTTGGAATATTTTAATGCTATTGAGACTACTAATCATGGATATATCTGTGGTAGCCATCCAAGTCTGTTCTAGAAGGTTAAAAATGACTGATTTCAAACACAAGCATGTGGTGGGAGATGAAGTAGTGCAAAGTATGTGCCAAATGGTTACAGCACCATGGACTCAAAGCCTGGATGTTGTCTGTGCAGACTATACAAATCCTTAACCATTTGGTGTAACATCCATCCTCTCGTATCGGGCATGCAGGTGAAGTGGTGGCTTTTGGTGCAGGCGAGTGGACTGTCTAAACTGCCTATTTTTCAGGGGTATTAGTCCTTGCACTCAATGCTGCCTGGAGGGCCTCCGATTTCCCCACACACATTCCTTGGAAGTTTCTTTAGACTGGCTAAATTTTTAACACTGATCAGCTGGTTTTTAGGGGTAAGCATGGCTGCTTTGCTTGTCCTGAAGGGCTCGGAGATCCATTTCCTCCCCAAACCCCCTATGGACACACACACACACACACACACTATGGGCTGAAGGTGTGTTGTGGCCTTTCCTCTCTTCCTCCCCAGACCTGGTAAAAACATATGAAACTGAAAAGGTTTGATGCTTGTGAGCACATGTTGCATCTGTGGCCATCTGAATGGGGGACACTACCATCAACTCGTTTAATTATCACAATACTGATCATAAAATGCTATAGCCTAGACTAGTAAAGAGGTAGAATGAAGTGACAAATGTTATCACTGCAACTGTTTAGGAATTGAGCATTTAAATTTATACAATTTTGATTTTAGTAATGTGTTGTGCAGATAACCTGAAATGGTGTATAGGTTGCAGTACAGTATGGGATATTACAAGTCCAAACTCTCTTATCCAAGATAAGAGTGCAAAATGTGAAATATCAGATCACTGCAAGGTTGGATCATTGATTGCAATGGAAGCAAATCAAGAATTTAAGTATACTGTTGGCTGAAATTGTCAATATGCTAGTCTACAAGTGTTCAGCCATCTTAAGGCTGGGGATAAACTGTGTGGATTGTCAGAAGTTTGTGTGGGGCTTTCCTCCCCTGAGAGAGGAAAGAGGGTCCACTGCATGATTTAATCTTGACAGAAAGGAAAAATGCAATTGGAGATCTGATTTGCAGTTGTGGGGGGATTCTATATTTGTCTATTCTTGTCTATTGTGGTTAAAAAAAAAAAAAATTCCAGTAAGTGTGACAACAGCAGGTGGTCCCAGTATTGGTGAGGAAGTGACGCTTTAAAATAAATGTGTTTAAACAGTTGACCAAAGTAATATCCTGTCCTAGGCCTTACACTGAATCCTGAATTATAAGAAATCCTCAATGAAGGGACAGAAATCTGATTTTTAAATGTTAGTTTTTTGTTTTTTGTTTTTCTCTATATGCCCATAAGCAAAGCTGGGTATACATTAAATCTTCTCTCCCAAAAAAAAAAACACCTGTAGACTTATTGGATTACATTTTAATTATATATTCTAGAAAACTATACACTGAAATTATAACATTGATGTTCATTCAACGTAAACTTTCTCTTTCAAGCAACTTTAAGATTAGTCATTTAGTGTTGCAGCTTGAAATATTTGGTTTCAGATCTCAATCAAAGTAAAAAGAATTGTTTGTACCAAATTAAGTTATGGTGGAGGGAATAAACGTAAAAATCCTATTTCATTTAACTTGATGTTTTAGGTGGTTCATGTGCTGCTTGAGGGGCCGTTTGTATATTCTTTCAGTCGAACTTTCCAGTTTGATGGCTTTCCAACTGCCAAAAAAGGAACTTAAAAAAAAAAAAAAAAATTAGATTTACATCAGTAAAAAAACAAGTGAATTGCACCCAATCACTCTAAATGATTTGCCTCAACTTAAATTGTGGGATCAATAAGCTAAATTATATTGGTTCAGATTGAAAATAAGTGTGAATCTTTTTTTTTTTTTTTTTTAAAAAGTGTAGTTTGGAGGGAATTTTTGTAATGGTATTTGGTTCTTTTCTTTCAGAAACATGGCTCTAGACATCCAGAAGGCAGTGTTGAGTATCTCTAAAGCAGAAGATGTCCGACAAGATACTACTCTTCTCATGAAGCCCTTTGCCAACTGGGAAGAGTTCCTGATGCCAGGCCCACTCTATCGCCATCCTTGGAGAGCTGGTGCTCATTTCATCAAGAGATGACTTCTCCATTAACAAGAATGCACCCAAGGATGGGTTCAAATATATTCGTTATCCAGAGTCCTTCCGTGCTTGTCTTATGCAGGTGACAAATAGTGGATGGATGGCCTTTAATGAAGCTCACAAGAACATGGACAAGATCAGACTTCACTCTGCCAATGTACCAAACTACATGAAAATGGCCATGAAGACCCTCCTCCAGGACAACATTGACCTTGTTAAATCTCTTCTTCCAGGTCAACTGAAAAATATCCGTGATGTAGCCTTTGAGTGCACAAGTTTAGCAGAGTCAACTGAGGAGTTTCACTGCGGTCATTCTGCTCATTCAGGAACTGCTGGAAGCTTGCATGAATGCAAAGCAATGGTATGAAGAAGATCTCAAGACCATCAAGTTAAAATTGGAGGAAGCCAATATGAAAAAGGAGTCAACTGAACTGGCAAAAAAGCTGGCACAAGAGAACATGACCCGCATGACAAATCAGCTGGATGAAGCTCATGACATGTTTAAGAAGTCTATGGATTCTATGCCCTCTGGATGGGAAATGATTGGAATGAACTTTGTGGAAGGCATCACCGATTCAGTGAATAGTCTGATTTCTGGCTATGTTGCAATGTACACAGCCCCTAGTAAAATTGTTGGTGGAATAAAGGGTGCAATAGGCTCGGCAATCCATCCTGGTCAAAGTACCAACCCTGCAGCTGTCAACAATGCTTATTCTAAATCGGCACAGCTGCTAAAACTCTCACAACAAATCCAGGTGTTTGTGGAAAAAGATCAAATCAAGTGGAGTGATCTCTATGATGAGAAATCTCAGTCTGTGAAGTCGGACTGGCAGAAGAAGCAATTTGAAGATATTGAGAAGAGTGTGAAAGCTGAAGAGGAATCCAAACCAAAAGAGAAAGTCCTGGAGATCTGTCAAGCTGCTGTCTCAATTTGTAATTTAATTACAAAATATGCACCCAAAAAAGAGTGCCCTGAAGAAGAAAAGAAGCTTCTAGCCCAGATAAGCAGTCTGAAAGATAGTTGTGAGATATTTGATTCGGAGAGTAAGGCATTCACCAATTCTTCTGCTTTTTCTGCTACTCCACCAAAGATGGCTCAGCAAAGCAGTGGAGAAAAGAAAAGTGCAGGTCAAATGGCCACTGAGAATGCTCGGTTCAAAATCGAACAAAGCCGAGCCCAGCTTCAGCAGGTACAGGACATGTAACAGAAGAGTGTAGACAACCTGGAGAAGAATAACGAGGAGCTGGCAGAGATTCTTACCACTATGCAGTCCTGCAAAGTAAAGGAGATTGATTTCAATACTGCAGTGAAGATGCTGGTCAGGGGCCTTGATGCCATGGGTCGTGTGAAGGAGCAGTGGGAGAAAATGGTTCGCTTTTTCCAGATCTCGAACCTGATCAGTACTTGCCTGAACACCTCTTTGAAGCAGTTTGTCAATACGGCTGATTCAGTCCACTCTATACAAGGCTACTCCTCCAATGCTTTTGTAACCGACATGATTTACACCCAGGCTTTCCAGGCATCCAACATTGCCAATCTGGTTCACATGATTGCTGAAACTTACACTGAGGTCTCCAACCTGTATCTCATGGACAAGATCAGTAGCCTTGGAAAGCTCATGTCACTGGATCCTAGTAATCCTCAGTTTGAATCGGAACGTGGAAAGCTGGCCACTGACTGTGAATCTGCCAAGGATGGCATCCGAAGCCTTGTGCTGAAGAACAAGGAGGAATTTGAAAGCAGTGTGAATTCACGAGTGCAGAAGATTGAAAGTGGGTTGAAATCGGTGCTGCCTCCCATTTCTGCTACGGAGGAAAAGAAGATTCAGTCCAACATCTCTAGTGGAATAAAGAATATGACCCTGGAAGAGGAGAATCAATTTGCCTAAATTCTGTTGCTAGTCCAAAGAGACACTGTCTCAATTTCTAATAGAAAGCATTGCCATGTACACTTTTTGGTCTTTCATGAAATTGAATAGCCTTAAGAGAACTTTAAATATTGAAATTGTGCTGAACAGAGCCTGAAGATGGTGTCCTGTGTTTTTTTTTTTTACTTCATGAAGTCTAATGAAATCTGCCCTACATGGCCAAATCTATTGGAAATAACTTGTCTTTTTTGGCAGACCTTTCTGGAAAGCATTCAATCCAACGTCTTGGTTTATAATTGTACTTCAGTTTTTTTTCCTACTGTATTGCAATTTCATCCTATACCTATAAATTTCATAAAATGGTTACATCATTTAAATTAGTTTATTTTACCCAACTTTAAGTCATTAGACGGACCTGGAAAAATCTGATTTTTAAAATTGTTGTACAATCTGAGATTCCTTTGAAACAATGATGGGGGGGATTGTTTTCCAGTTTAGGTATTTTGGATGCTTGTTTTGGTCCATGTGTATCAACTGTAAATTCCTGTAGGAGAAGTCCTACAATAGTTTTGATTTTTCTGCTTAATGGGTATAATTGTCAAACAGTAATTGGCTGTATGTTAAAACCATACTTAAATGCTGATAAATTATTTGGATAGCTCATGAATGTGCTGCTTTACTTAATGGCCCAAAGGATCTGAGTAATGCTGTTTTCAAGGTGAAAGTTAGTCGCTCTCTGCAGATGTCTCTTCTAAACTGGTTTGTTTGAATAACCTGTTTTGCCAATCTGTTCATGCAAAGTAAATACGGATTTTTAACTGCAATAAGATGTGTGTTGGGTTTTTTTTTTTTTCTTCTCTCTGGAGCTTTGTACAGAGTTGGAGTGAAGGTGAATCAGCCTTTAAACCTTTGTAATCCAGAGCTTAATCCAAAGGAACTGGGCTTGTAGGACTAAATGCACATCTTTGTGTGTTCTACAGGTTAACAAATGTAGTTCATTGTTTTACCAGCTTGTGGGTTTAAACTATTTATTTTTGCTGGTACACTTTTTTTCAGCATCCTGGGCATTTAACCTAGAGTGTGACTCAAGAGGACATTTACAGAGCTTCCTTATACTAAACCCGAATAACGTATGACCACATCCTTCTACTGGATGAAAACTTTGCACTGCACAAAAGCTTTACTATTTGTAAGGGAGTTAACTTTTGGCAAGTATTGGCCACTCTAACATAAAATGAGCAATATTGATAACCATGTGAACTGGTAATCTGACATTGATCAGTGAAACTGATTATAAATGGCGCCATATAACTGAACTGTAGTATTGTGGCCAGTGAATCAGGCAGGTGGCCCTGAAGGTTTACTGTGGTGCAAGTAGGTGGGTGGCAAAACTACAGCAAAAGTCAATTAACATTGGCTCCTATAATTGTGGGATGTGAATGTTTAAGTTGTGCAGTCCTATAGTCCCACAATGGGAATGTTGGTTGATGTGCTTCTAACACTACTGTTCTACCCACTGCAATGAAACATTGGACTGTGTTGGTAACTGTCTCAACGTGTGTCACAGATGTGTACTAAATCTACATTAAGTTGTAATCTTTATTTAGGTTTGGCATTTCCATTCTTTCTTTTTTTGGGATTACAGGATTCCCTCTCTCCCTTTCTTGGTGGGATGAATGTAACTCCAAGGAGGCTACTGGCTACATGTGTTCTGACCTCTAGTTTCTCTTGGATTCAAAACAGATGATTAAATG
The DNA here is from genome assembly GCF_016835505.1 of Polypterus senegalus. Taxonomy (NCBI): domain Eukaryota; kingdom Metazoa; phylum Chordata; class Cladistia; order Polypteriformes; family Polypteridae; genus Polypterus; species Polypterus senegalus. Next base: position 196,975,532 of record NC_053158.1, read on the forward strand.
GTGGGTCTGTGCTAATATGATGTTCCCGGCTCATTTTACCTTGGAGGGGAGTGCAATTGGGCTCCAGTGACTCTTGCATTAAGCAGGTGACAAAATGTCAATGTAAAAAAATAAAGTTCATCAAAGTGTTAACATTACAGTTTTCAGAAAGATGAACTTTATTTGACAGGCATGGCAATCCAATCCTCATTTTCCCCAAGCCATCTTCTGTAGCCCAGTTTATAGAATGGGTTGAGCACAGTGAAAGGATGTTTCCCAGCCCAATCCTCTCCAGTCTGGAAACCCTAATAATAACACATTTTATTTATATAGTACCTTTCCCATGCTCAAGGGACTTCAGAGTTTAAGAAACCCTAGATCCACACTCAGGCTTCACATAATGGTTTGTTTGGAAGGAAAAAGGTAGACTAAGGGATTATTTTGTGCGTAGTGTTTTTGTATGATTTCTAGATTAATGTAGCATCAAGGGTTAATGTCTGGTTATTTAGACACTAAATAAAGGTCAAGGGACCAAGAAGGTCCTGGTTCAAGAAGTTGGGTGATTATCATACTCGGTGAGACTTGATAGATGTCACCTGAAGTATTCTAATGGCCAGGAATATAGTGAAATGATTTTTATTTAGATATGTAGTTTAGGTATGTGAGCTAACAAAACAATCGGATGATTGATGTGGAAAGCAGTGTAAAATATCTGATGTGTATTAAACCAATGCTGATAATTCAGTTGACTTATGAATCTTATTCTTTGAGCAACTGCTGACCTCTCTGGTTGGGGAAGGTTTTCCTTGGAAATTTCCAGACAGGGTCCATCCTCTTAATGAGATTAAAAATACAATGGACAAGCTTCCTCATTCCTGGTTCTTTGGCGTAATCAACTATTTAAATACTCTGAGTCCCCAGTGTGTGGTTTTTTAAATGTCCTGAGAAGCTCCTAAGTGCCTAGCTGTATTAAAAGAAATCTATGATCAGTCTGCTCTGAATAGTTTTGGCATAATTAAATACAACAATTTTCTTTAGAAGGGGGAAAAAAAAACCAAAAAACACCTGAGCAGGGGTGGGGTGCCCTTATACTAAAAGAACATAGGAAACGCACACAAATCAGCACAATAATTTACTCCTATCTAAGGTCAAATCTTAAAGTAATGTTTGATAAATTCAGAGTGTTTGCTTAACGTCTATAGAACATCCATTTCTGATCGCTATCTAGACTATGGTATCACCCCAGGTATGTTAAAGGCCGAGTGTGTATTAAGCCAATTAGGAAATAGTCTTACTACTAGCATGGACTATTAGATATGCCTGCAACTAGGAGCTGGTATATATTTTTCTAGCTGTGCTAATGTGCCTCAAGTATGACCAAACTCAGAGTGAAACAAGATGTATACACCTTGGACAGAACTTATCTTTAATAGTGTTTTTTTTTTTGCTTTGAATTTTTGTAAAACATTTAAAACAAAGATATTTGGTCTGTGGAATTATTTGAGCACACGACACATGATTGCCTGAATCCTCCTAAGAAGCAAACTAAAAGCTGTGGAACGTTGGTAATTTTGGATATACGCGACTACACTCCTTAATAAAAAATGCATTACAATCAAATCAGTTGCAATCCTGAATAAAGAAAATAACCATGCATTTCATATGCACAAAAGACTCGCCCCATCGACACCACCCAGACTTATTTAAAGCCACCTCGAATTCTAATGGACCCCTAATGAAGATAAAAGTAACACACCTCACTCTTTCTTTCACACACAACACTCCAATTTAAACCATATTTCCCCCTATATATATATACTAGCAAAATACCCGCGCTTTGCAGCGGAGAAGTAGTGTGTTAAAGAAGCAATGAAAAAGAAAAGGAAACATTTTGAAAATAACGTAACATGATTGTCAATGTAATTGTTTTGTCACTGTTGTGAGTGATGACTGTTGTTGTCAAATATATATATATATATATTTTACACACACACACATAAACATACACACATACATACACACACATATATACACACAAATACATATATATATATATACATACATACACACACACATATATAAACATATATATACATATACATACATATCTACATATATACACACACAGCTATTTCAGATCAGTGCAATACGCTGCTTGTTAAAACGGATAACTCCCCTCTTGCGTGCAAGTCTGCGTGGATATTATGAACTATCGTATTTGTTCAAGTTCTATTTAAATTTTAAATAGAAGGAATTTTTGTTTAGTCGACAGAAATATCTTTGGTAGGAATGGTAAAACAGACAGGAATATTATTCGTGAATAAATCAACTCAAACCTTAAACAACTTATAATATTTTGCTCTCCATAAAAATTTATCCTGTCTAAATTATACAAGTTAGAAATAAAGTAAACGTTAAAAGAACAAACATTCACATTTCTTTACTCTTATGTAATTTTATATAAAAATAAACTTAGATTTTAAATATCCCAAAAGATTTTGCTCTCCATAAAAATATATCCTGTCAAAATGATACAAATTCAAATATGAACATGCTGCATAACAAAACCTAGAAATATAAATAAAATGTGTTCCTTTCAGCAATAACAAATCAAATCATTCAGTTGTCTTTGCTCATATGTCATTTTAGAGCTGGACGCCTGGCATCTTTTTTGGCCACAGGTTCGTTTCTGTTTGGTGTGAGGTTCTGTGTTGTGGAGATTCTCAGGATGGATTGCAGGTGCTCATCAGTGAGGCGACTCCTGTGTGCTGTTTTGTTAGTCTTTATCACTGAGAAGAGCTTCTCACACAGATATGTGCTACCAAACATGCACAAGGTTCGAGCCGCATGTAGACGGACTTTTTGTTCTTCAAAGTCACCAAAGCGCCGTGCAAACTCAGTGCGCTCAGTTTATCAGCAAAGTGCGTATTTGGGAACACCGTAGTGACGACTTGGTTTAACATTACTTGGCAACAGGGAAAGTGGGGCAAGTGCACTGGTGCATTTGTGTCTCCCATAAAAGCAGCTTCACTTGAAATCACTTTGTGATTGTGCACGGGTTAAAACGTCCGCTGAAGTGTCAGATTCTTATTTAATTATGCTGCTTTCTGTATCTTCTGCATTGCATTCAGGTTAACCTGATGTTTTGTCTCATAGTGCCGTCTTAGATTAAATTCTGTAATTACAGCCACATTAGCTCCACAAATGAGACACACGGGTTCAGTAAACATATACTCAGCCTCCCATCGGTTTTTAAAGGCTCTATTTTCAGAATCAACTTTTCTCTTCAGCATCGTGTGAGCTAGCTTCGCAATAACTTGATTAACTCGGTAAGTGTTCGGAAAGGCAGCTGAAGCGCTGCATTATGGGATCTGTAGTTTATTGTGTTACCAGCGCTTCATATACCCGGCTTTAATAACAATAATACAGTATATAAAATGATCTCGGGCGGATATAATTACACGCCGGGCGGATGTGGCCCGCCCCTTGAGTTTGACACATATGGACTAAATAGAACTTGAAAAGATATATTTTTCAAATGTGATCGCGCAATTCAGATAGAGTTGACGCGACTACAGCCTGCATGCCTCAATAAGTCATCCTTCCCTCGCTCTTACTTTTTACCGCTCATCTAATGAATACACTGAGTATGGCTTTACCAAAACAATCATTGATGGCGAATAAAGTATCCATTATTCGAGTATGTAGATCGGGTTATATATATATATATATATATATATATATACCCGCGTATCGCAGCGAGAAGTAGTGTGTTAAAAAGCTAGAAAAGAAAAGGGAACATTTTAAAAATAACGTAACATGACTGTCAATATACAGTATTTGTTTTGTGAGTGTTACTGAGTGTTGCTGTCATCAAGGATTTGATTATCATTATTTCTTTCAATCAGGTTCGTATTTGTAGGATGTGTTGTGTTCAAGTTACATTCCGTGTTTGTCAATCGTTGTAAAGATGACAGGTTTCATTCATCGATTCGTTTCTTACTGCATCAATAAACAGCTCGTCTTCTTCTTTATCTGAGACCTGACACACTGCATGCACGGTTTTTTACACTGTCTTCCTTTAGCGGACATTGACTTTTTCCAACGTGTGCTTTGTTTCGCAGTAGTTGGATTTATGAATATGCTTGTATGTATCAAGCGCTTCATATTTTTGCTGCCTTTTCAATTGTGTAATTCGGTTTTGTTCAGCTTTTTGGAACTGTTGCTTTTATCTGTGCACTGCGTCAGTTCACGGAGCCGCTCGTGTACATGCATCGAAGTTTCCCAGCTGTGCTGGTGCCATCTCGGCTATGTCCATGGCTGTATTTAATGTTACCTTAGTCCTGGCACTTAAAACTTTCTCTCGCAGTTTCTGAGTTTGTGTCAAACACCACCCTGACCATCTCATCTTCCTCTGCATAAGCACAGTCCTTCACCCGTGAATATTTAGTGGAGTTTGCTATTGGATTGCCGCTGACGGACGGCCTTATATGGGCAGGCACTAAATTACAAACGCCAGCGCAGCCTGTCTATGAACTTAATTTAAAGTGTAGGTTTACATCGTGCTTTGTTTCCGAAGTAGCAGAACTCATGAATATGGTTGTATATGTCACTCGCTTGCTTCTTATTGTTTCGCTGCCTTCTCAATTATATAATGCATGTTTTCTTCAGCGCTTTTTAGGTCTTCCTGGTTTTCTATGTACTGCGTGATTACGTGGGAGGCGTGATGATGTCACACGAAACTCCCCCCCACGGCGTTGAAGCTCATCTCCATTACAGTAAATGGAGAAAACTGCTTCCAGTTATGACCATTACGCGTAGAATTTCGATATAAAACCTGCCCAACTTTTGTAAGGAAGCTGTAAGGAATGAACCTGCCAAATTTCAGCCTTCCACCCACACGGGAAGTTGGAGAATTAGTGATGAGTCAGTGAGTGAGTGAGTGAGTGAGGGCTTTGCCTTTTATTAGTATAGATATATATATATATATATATATATATATATATATATATATATATATATGTAAAATTCTTTTCAGACAAAATGGAAATTACGTATGACCACAGAACATATTATAATACAGAAACTAATCACTTTGTTTGTGGATGCCATTTTTATATCATCTTTACCAATTGTTATTGTTTGTGTGAGAGCTATTTTACTGATATTGAAAAGAAGTACACACAAACACGCTGATCTATCCCATAGAAATGCGCCATCAGGGGCGGAGCTGGCTCTCCCAGCCCTCCTCTCTGGACTCCAGCGCTGAGCTGTCCGCCACCAGGCAAGTTCTGACAGAGAAGTTTTATTTATTTGTCCACGTGACTGTCGCGGAAACTTTCACATTGTAACTTTTTTTTAATTGCCAGTACTTGATAGTAGAAGAGATGAGGAAAACAGCTTTGAAATGCGTCTTTCTACTTTTTAACTGCGCTGAGTTGTAAACCATGTGACTGACGACACTTTCACCTTCAGCCAGTACTTGATAGTAGTCATGAGAACAAAGTGGGCGCGTCTTTCTACTTTTAACTGCAGAAACCATGTCGGGTTGCTCTGCGGGAACAAGCTTCACAGTTTCGGGGACGAGCGTTTCAGGCTGCGTCCTCTCTTCTTGAACGGTTTGTGACACTTCCAGTGCCCCCTCAGCTCCTGGGAGAGTGGAAATCTTTGCAAATGAGTGTAATCGCCGCCATCGAAGCAAAAGTCTCTTTGTAAATTGTGCTGCACGACTACTTATTCTCCCTTAAGGTGAATTCAGGTCACTCAAACCCCGCAACATTCAAGGTTGCTTTTGTGATGAATTCTTTTAAAAAGATGGAGGGTTTACATCTAAGATGATGTACCGACCAATTCCTGTTAAGTTTTGGACTTGGGAATTGTTTGGACCTTCTGCCTGTTAAGCACGGAAGGGCAGCGTCCACATTTCTCAGAATAATTTTTCTCTTAAATCACAGGCACGTAGTGCAAGGTTGTGGGGCAGAAATTTGCAGAATCGCATAGAAAATTTAATTTCTATACCACCGTGGTTGTGTAGCGCCTTTTGCAAGGGATCTGCTACTGAGAGATGATCCAAATACATTTAAGCTGCTGTTAGTGTTACTTACCTGTTGTGTTATAGCGCCTGAACTTTACTGTACTTTACCTGAACGCAATCCAGTACCTGCTCAATGTATTTTTACTTCTTACATGTTAATGTTTTACTGTTTAATAATTTATATACTACATTTTTTTTCCCTTGCACTCAGTGAGCGAAGCCATGGGTAATCAGCTAGTATACATACACTCACCTAAAGGATTATTAGGAACACCATACTAATACGGTGTTTGACCCCCTTTTGCCTTCAGAACTGCCTTAATTCTACGTGGCATTGATTCAACAAGGTGCTGAAAGCATTCTTTAGAAATGTTGGCCCATATTGATAGGATAGCATCTTGCAGTTGATGGAGATTTGTGGGATGCACATCCAGGGCACGAAGCTCCCGTTCCACCACATCCCAAAGATGCTCTATTGGGTTGAGATCTGGTGACTGTGGGGGCCATTTTAGTACAGCGAACTCATTGTCATGTTCAAGAAACCAATTTGAAATGATTTGAGCTTTGTGACATGGTGCATTATCCTGCTGGAAGTAGCCATCAGAGGATGGGTACATGGTGGTCATGAAGGGATGGACATGGTCGGAAACAATGCTCAGGTAGCCTGTGGCATTTAAATGATGCTCAATTGGCACTAAGGGGCCTAAAGTGGGCCAAGAAAACATCCCCCACACCATTACACCACCACCACCAGCCTGCACTGTGGTAAAAAGGCATGATGGATCCATGTTCTCATTCTGTTTACGCCAAATTCTGACTCTACCATTTGAATGTCTCAACAGAAATCGAGACTCATCAGACCAGGCAACATTTTTCCAGTCAACTGTCCAATTTTGGTGAGCTCGTGCAAATTGTAGCCTCTTTTTCCTATTTGTAGTGGAGATGAGTGGTACCCGCTGGGGTCTTCTGCTGTTGTAGCCCATCTGCCTCAAGGTTATGCGTGTTGTGGCTTCACAAATGCTTTGCTGCATACCTCGGTTGTAACGAGTGGTTATTTCAGTCAAAGTTGCTCTTCTATCAGCTTGAATCAGTCGGCCCATTCTCCTCTGACATCTAGCATCAACAAGGCATTTTTCGCCCACATGACTGCCGCATACTGGATGTTTTTCCCTTTTCACCCCATTCTTTGTAAACCCTAGAAATGGTTGTGCGTGAAAATCCCAGTAACTGAGCAGATTGTGAAATACTCAAACCGGCCCGTCTGGCACCAACAACCATGCCACGCTCAAAATTGCTTAAATTACCTTTCTTTCCCATTCTGACATTCAGTTTGGAGTTCAGGAGATTGTCTTGACCAGGACCACACCCCTAAATGCACTGAAGCAACTGCCATGTGATTGGTTGATTAGATAATTGCATTAATGAGAAATTGAACAGGTGTTCCTAATAATCCTTTAGGTGAGTGTATATATTAAAGGTTGCTGGGACCATCCCTCCTGTAATTCTTTGGAAGTACTGCGTCAGTCACGGTGTGTCTTATCTGTGAAATTAAGAAAAGATCAGCCCCATAACCGTGGTTAATAATAATAATAATCACTCAGTCCTAAAGTTTTCAACCATCTCGAGCCTCAACACAGTCAGATCACTTCTGTAAGGCTCCCTCAGCGTCTGCTTCAGATTTGTATTTGAATCACTGAATGACTACCAGCCTTTCATTATTTGCAACCCTCACTTTAAATATTCACCTTCAGCACAAGTCACCATATGTAGCGTGGTTCCAATCAATCAGCCACATCAACAGGTTCAATTTAAGAGCATCCTAGATGTGGTGGGCCTAAATGCACCTTTAAACAGTGGCTGCCATTTCTTGCTGTAGTTTGGAATCGATCCAGTGAATAGCAGCTCCCAAAAAACTTCAATTGTGAGCAAACTAAATGTCTGTGGCAGTGTAAGAAACATTCGTATAATAGACAAATGCCTGTATTAATGTGTAAGTATCAGTTGATTTGCCATGTCTTTGTGTACAATAAATATGTGCCCTATCAGTCTGTCCTGCCTCTAGCTTTAACTCATTCTTGGGTCAGATGCTTGCTGTCAAGCAAGACATGGGGCAACAGTTTTTGACCGCTTTTTGTTTCACTGAAAAAAATGGCATGTCAGATTAAAATAAAAAATATGTACATCGGTTGCACATAATAAAATTGTTTTTACCATTGTAAAATACATATACATTATATATAAAACGAAACTATTATATAGTTAATACAGTTCTCTATCTGTCTAGTGCATTCTCAGTCTGCCTATTATATAGTGCCTTTCCTGTTAATATCTGTTGTACAGTGCCTTCTCTATCTGTCTATCTAGTGTCTTTCAAATCTATCTGTACTCTCACTGCCTGCTTGCCTACCTGCAGTGTCTGATGATTAAATGCAGAGATTAAAAAAAAATGTATATTTGTGTGATACTGTTATCTGTCCGTTGCCTTGTCTGTCTGCTATTATACCGTGAATTCCCTATCTATTCATTTATCTAGTGCCTTTCACATGTGAATGTACTCTTACTGCCTGCTTGCCTTTCTGCAGCATCTGTCATATAGTGCCTTTCATATCTATCTATCATATAGCACCTTTCACATCTATTTATCTGTATGTATGTCTGTCTATTTTTTTTCTCCTGACAGTTTTATATCTTCTATTACACAGTGTCTTCCCAGTTTATCTGTCTACTGGCTTCTCTGTCTGGGTATTATTCAGTGCTGTCTGACAGTGAATGTCTTACATAACTTAAAAATAAGAACAGTTATAAGGACACTTGTTCATGTTAATTGCAGTCTCAATTTTTAAATATTTTAAAAAGAGCATCCCACATTTATTATACCGTGACTCTCCTATTTTTTTGTCTATCTAGTGCCTTTCAGATCTATATGTACTCTAATGGTCCTGTTGCGTCTGTTGAATAATAAACAGGCTGAAGCATTTTTCATTTATTTTATTTACATAAATCACAGAGATAAATAATTAAATAAATACACAATAAAACTAATATATTGCTAATGCTGATATATGTCTGTCTGGTGCTTTCTATTTCTGTTTTCTTAAATAGTGACTTTGCTGGCTGCCTATTATACTGTGAATTCCTTCTCTATCTGTCTATGTAGTAATAATAGTATTACTTTTTGACTTCCCTGTCTGCTTTGTATATAGTGTCTTTCCTATCTATGTCATATATTTAATGCCTTTCATGTCTATCTACCTATCTAGTGGCTTATCTGCCTGTATATTATTTACTGTATACCCTGTTTTTTTTCTGACAGTTTTGTATCTGTTATACGGTGCCTTCCATATCTATCTGTCTGTCTAGTGCTTTTCACATCTACTTGTACTCTCATTATCTGCTTGCCTTCCTAAAAGTATCTGTTGATTAATAAAAAGGCTGTACCATTTTTCAGTTAGTAGTGCTTTCTCTGTCTGTCTTTTATACAGTGAACTCCCTCTCTACTGTATATAGTAATAGTAATTTTATTATTTAAAAAATATTATTTATTATTATATAGCAGCTTCCCTATCTGCCGATCATATAGTGCCTTTCCTTCCTATCTATTTATCTATCCCCTTAGCTGTTTTTTAATATCTATTATACAGTGCCTTCCCTGTTTATTTATTTACATTTTATTTATAGTGACTTCTC
>NC_053158.1:196985731-197004625 GCF_016835505.1 Polypterus senegalus
TAATCCTCAGTTTGAATCGGAACGTGGAAAGCTGGCCACTGACTGTGAATCTGCCAAGAATGGCATCCGAAGCCTTGTGCTGAAGAACAAGGAGGAATTTGAAAGCAGTGTGAATTCACGAGTGCAGAAGATTGAAAGTGGGTTGAAATCAGTGTTGCCTCCCATTTCTGCTACAGAGGAAAATAAGATTCAGTCCAACATCTCTACTGGAATAAAGAATATGACCATGGAAGAGGAGAATCAATTTGCCTAAATTCTGTTGCTAGTCCAAAGAGACACTGTCTCTATTTCTAATAGAAAGCATTGTCATGTACACTTTTTGGTCTTTCATGAAATTGATTAGCCTTAAGGGAAATATTGAAATTGTGCTGAACAGAGCCTGAAGATGGTGTCCTGGGAGTTTTACTTCAACAGCGTGTCCTTAAAGCTGTATACCGATAATTCTCTTTTCGATCAGCTGCTGCTGTGATTCACACTCAGATACAGTGATATAAATACTCCGAGTCGTGCAGTGAGAGTAATAAGGAAAAAGATGATCCGCTGTGAAAAACTCCTAACGGGAGGCGCTGAAAGAAGTGAGAGTAACAACGCTAAAGCAGTTATGGTATTTGGAATACTATGGCTATTCCCTGGACCATTATATTGTTACGAGTTAATTACAATCAGATGCATTACACTAATAAACAATATGCGGTTAGTTTCTGTGTAATTATAAAGCCGCATCATGAAAATAATGAGTAATCACACAAGAACAGTAGCACTGCTTTGACGCTGGGTGCCGCCAGTTTGCAAAACCGAGCGGAGAACATGCGTACGACAAGGCATGAGGTACCGTGGAAAAGTGCGTGGCTTTACGCCAAGTGTAGGTTTTATACATCGCGATTTGAACGTGGAAAAGTTCTTACGCAACATTTCTGTGCGTACGCACCGTTCATACATGAGGCCCCTGGACTTCATCAACGTCTAAGTATTTCTCTTAAACTGCTTTAAAACATGAATTATGTGGTGGACCAGCGTCGTGAGATATTCAGCTGTTAATTTCTCTACACGGACTTCATATATGACAAAAACGCTATACGCAATGGGCCGGGGTTTGTGTGCGTATAACGGCTTTACGATAACCTTTATGCTGCAAGAGTAAATGTATTTTAACCAGAACTGTATATGCAGTGCTTGTAAAGCGAACTCAAGTGTAGCTTAGGTGTCTTATAAAAAAAAAAAATGTTACTCGCTAAGCAGTTTTCAGCGTTACAGGAAGTCATTTACAAATTTGGGAACGACACTGAGCTATTAATGATACCCATGTGCTTTGACCTTTGTTTTCCGTTCTCTAATTTGGCTTAGTAGTACGTATGCTGCAGTAGAAGGTTTAACTCGCAGGGGTTCGGGTGTTTTTTCCTTTAAAAAATAATAATAATAATAATAACCTATGCTGTGAAACTGGGGTTGTCAAGTTGAATTAAGATTTAATTGTGGGAGTCCGTGTCGGATTAACTTCTATTCTGTTGCCGAATACAACACGTCTGCGGTGCAGTGCGTTAGCAGTTATTGATTTGTAGTAGTTTTCTACAAGCCAATTGACCGCTTGATGTGTCACCTTTGTCTATATGGCTATATAAAAACTGGCGGGTGAGTGAGGAAGGCCCCTCCCCGGCCCGTTGCGTGGATCTCGGATACGTGCAAACAAATCGGTAAGGCAAGCGAACCCTGATACATAGCGAAATGAGAGAAGTCGCAAAATCAACCGGAATGTTCGTGTGTGTACAAACCCGATCTGAATCCGTGACGCTGTTCACTCGTGAAAAACGGACAGACATTGGATTTTATATTAGTAAACCTTCCAAAAGTGCAGTTAGTCTCAACAGCATTTTCAGCATTTCTGGAGCTTAGTAGAGCCAGATAACTAAATCTTCACCAAGGAGCTCTGAAAATGTCTGCTTGGTTTGGGTCTCCATACCTCTGAATCTGACGTGAATTTCATGAAGTCAAAGTTCAGAACAAGACTGACGACAGACATTTAAATGACTTCAAACGAGTGAATCTCTGTGGCTCCACTCCACCAGACACCCGCCCCTCTTGTTGATTCCATGCAGTGCCAGTAATCTAAGTAAAAAACACATCACACCTGCAACTGGACATGTGAATAAAATGACAAAGGAATAAGTCGCATCTGTGTATTTAGAATTGAATACTGTCAAAACAAAACCATGCATGTTTTAATTCAATAGTGTGACACTAGAAAATGCATGCATGCACTTGCAGGTGAACTAAATTATTTTTTGAGATGTTTTAATGCAAAATGTGAGTTGTGGACACCATTTTGTAAATGTTCAGGCAAAACAAGCTTATTCAGTTTGTTTGGGTTGAAATAACCATGAAAATAAAAAAATGTTACAAAACATGAGCATATAGCTCTTGGCCATTTTCATTTTGTAAAAGTAGTTTAAAGGTCGGAGACCCCTGCTCTAGACAAACCAATGCATCATTACAGTATGTGGACCTGCATTTTGTACAGATGTCTCAAGTAGCTCATGTCCACATCAATCAACCCCAGGGGTTTGCTCCTCGCCAGTTACATTAAAATAGTCCAAATGCTTTTTTTATATGCTATTGTTGAGGCTACTAATCATGGATATTTGTGGTAGCCATCGAAGTCTGTTCTAGAAAGTTATAAATGACTGATTTCAAATGCAAGCATGTGGAGGGAGGTGATTTAGTGTAAAGTATGTGCCAAATGGTTACAGCACCATGGGCTTAAAACTTGTGCCTGGATGTTGTCTGTGCAGACTATACACCTCCTTAACCATTTGGTGCAACATCCATCCTCATATCAGGCATGCAGGTTAAGTGGTGGTTTTTGGTGCAGGCAAGTGGACTGTCCAGGGGTATTAGTCCTTGCACTCAATGATGCCTGGAGAACCTCTGATTTCCACACACTCACTCCTTGGAATTTTCTTTAGGTTGGCTAAATTCTTAACACTGAGCAGCTGGTTTCTAGGGGTAAGCATGGCTGCTTTACTTGCCCTGAAGGGCTAGGAGATCCATCACCCTGACATACACACTCATTATGAGCTGAAGGGGTGTTATGGCCTTTCCCCTCTTCCTCGCCCAGACCTGGTAAGAACATAAACTGAAAAGGTTTGATACTTGTGAGTACATGTTGCATCTGTGGCCATGTGAATGAGGGACACTACAATCAACTCATACAATTCTCACCATACTGATCAGTAAATGCTACAGCCTAGACTAGTAAAGAGGTAGAATGAAGTGACAAATGTTATCACTGCAACTGTTTAGGAATTGAGCAATTACATTTATATAATTGATTTTAGTAATGTGTTGTGTAGAGAACCAGAAATGGTGTATAGGTTGCAGTACAGTAAGGGATATTACAAGTCCAAACTCTAATGATGCAAGGTTGGATTGATTGCAATGGAAGCAAATCAAGAATTAAGTATACTGTTGGCTGAAATTGTCAATATGCTAGTCTGGAAGTGTTCAGCCATTTTAAGGCTGGAGATGAGCTGTATGGATTGTCAGAAGTTTGTGCGGGGCTCTCCTCTCCTGAGAGGGGAAAGAAGGTCCACTGCATGATTGCATCTTGACAAAAAGGAAAAATGCAGTTGAATTTTATATTTCTCCAGTCTTGTCTATTAAACATTCTAGTAAGTGTATGACAACAGCAGGTGGTCCCAGTATTGGTGAGGAAGTGACGCTTTTTTAAAAATGTATTTAAAGAGTTGACCTAAAGAAGTCCTGTCCCCACTGATTAAGGGGAGCACTGCAATTTTGACTACCTGTGTGCATAACAATCCAATGTCCTACAACTCCTTCATGAAGTTGTCCTAGCAATAAAGCGCTACTATACATAGAAATGTTTGTTCCATGTTCTCAAATGTGTGTCGTCAAGGTATTGCAGCCTTGCATCCAGTCCTTGCAGAAATATGTTCCAGCTTCCTATAACCCTGGCTTGGATCAGAGTTAAAGTAGATGAGGGGTACAACTCTAATTTTGTGTTCATCTAATTGAAGATGTGTGGTAGCTTAAAGTAATTACACAAGGAAATGGCTATAATGTGTCCATTAGTAAAGTGGAGAACTTGTTTGTGTGTGGGTTTTTTTTTTTTTAGTTGTTTACTCTTCATCACCAATGAAGTTGGAAAAAGTGTGTGTAGTTTTTATATATGTATATATGTGTGGGGATGAGGGAAGCATTCAAGCTCTGTATTCTGTGTCAAATTCTGATAAACTCAAGTCATTATTACTTTACTTTCTAATGCCTGCAGGCAAATTTTCAGCGGGAACCATGTTTGAATGGCCAGCATGGGATTTTCTGTATTGAATTAATAAAGGGAGCAAAGCTTAATGGTAACTGAGGTATCTTGGTCCATATGGTAATGTTACCTAACCAAGGTAATATCCTGTCCTACGACTTACCCTGAATCCTGAATTATAAGAAATCCTCAATGAGGGGACTTTTTTAAAAAAACTTTCCTATATGCCCATAAGCAAAGCTGTGTATAGGCTTAAATTCTTCCCTCCCAATAAAAAAAAAAACAAACCTGTAGGCTTCTTGGATTAAATTTTGATTATATATTCTAGAAATCTGTATAGTTTGGCGGTCATTTTTTGTAATGGTATTTGTCTTAATTGTCTTTTCTTGCAGAAACATGGCTCTAGATGTCCAGAAGGCTGTGCTGAGTATCTCTAAAGCAGAAGATTTCCGACAAGAAACAACTCTTCTCATGAAGCCCTTTGCCAACTGGGAAGAGTTCCTGATGCCAGGTCCACTCTCTATCGCCATTCTTGGAGAGCTGGTGTTCATTTCCTCCAGAGATGACTTCTCCATTAACAAGAATGCACCCAAGGATGGGTTCAAATATATTCGTTATCCCGAGTCCTTCCGTGCTTGTCTTATGCAGGTGACAAATAGTGGATGGATGGCCTTTAATGAAGCTCACAAGAACATGGACAAGATCAGACTTCACTCTGCCAATGTACCAAACTACATGAAAATGGCCGTGAAGACCCTCCTCCAGGACAACATTGACCTTGTTAAATCTCTTCTTCCAGGTCAACTGAAAAATATTCGTGATGTAGCCTTTGAGTGCACGAGTTTGGCAGAGTCCACTGAGAAGATGTTCACTGCTGTCATTTTGCTCATTCAAGAACTGCTGGAGGCTTGCATGAATGCAAAGCAGTGGTATGAAGAAGATCTCAAGACCATCAAGTTAAAATTGGAGGAAGCTAAGATGAAAAAGGAGTCAACTGAACTGGCAAAAAAGTTGGCCCAAGAGAACATGACCCGCATGACCAAACAGCTGGATGAAGCCCATGACATGTTTAAGAAGTCTATGGATTCTATGCCCTCTGGATGGTAAATGATTGGAATGAACTTTGTGGAAGGCATCACCGATTCAGTGAATAGTCTGATTTCTGGCTATGTTGCAATGTACACAGCCCCTAGTAAAATTGTTGGTGGAATAAAGGGTGCAATAGGCTCGGCAATCCATCCTGGTCAAAGTACCAACCCTGCAGCTGTCAACAATGCTTATTCTAAATCGGCACAGCTGCTAAAACTCTCACAGCAAATCCAGGTGTTTGTGGAGAAAGATCAAATCAAATGGAGTGATCTCTATGATGAGAAATCTCAATCTGTGAAGTCAGACTGGCAGAAGAAGCAATTTGAAGATATTGAGAAGAGTGTGAAAGCTGAAGAAGAATCAAAACCAAAAGAGAAAGTCCTGGAGATCTGTCAAGCTGCTGTCTCAATTTGTAATTTACTTACAAAATATGCACCCAAAAAAGAGTGCCCGGAGGAAGAAAAGAAGAAACTTCTAGCCCAGATAAGCAGTCTGAAATATAGTTGTGAGATGTTTGATTCAGAGAGTAAGGCATTCACCAATTCTTCTGCTTTTTCTGCTACTCCACCAAAGATGGCCCAGCAAAGCGGTGGAGAAAAGAAAAGCGCAGGTCAAATGGCCACTGAGAATGCTCGGTTCAAAATCGAACAAAGCAGAGCCCAGCTTCAGCAGGTACAGGACATGTACCAGAAGAGTGTAGACAACCTGGAGAAGAATAACAAGGAGCTGGCAGAGATTCTTACCACCATGCAGTCCTGCAAAGTAAAGGAGATTGATTTCAATACTGCAGTGAAGATGCTGGTCAAGGGCCTTGATGCCATGGGCCGTGTGAAGGAGCAGTGGGAGAAAATGGTTCGCTTCTTTCAGATGATCTCGAACCTGATCAGTACTTGCCTGAACACCTCTTTGAAGCAGTTTGTCAATACGGCTGATTCAGTCCACTCTATACAAGGCTACTCCTCCAATGCTTTTGTAACCGACATGATTTACACCCAGGCTTTCCAGGCCTCCAACATTGCCAATCTGGTCCACATGATTGCTGAAACTTACACTGAGGTCTCCAACCTGTATCTCATGGACAAGATCAGTAGCCTTGGAAAGCTCATGTCACTGGATCCTAGTAATCCTCAGTTTGAATCGGAACGTGGAAAGCTGGCCACTGACTGTGAATCTGCCAAGAATGGCATCCGAAGCCTTGTGCTGAAGAACAAGGAGGAATTTGAAAGCAGTGTGAATTCACGAGTGCAGAAGATTGAAAGTGGGTTGAAATCGGTGCTGCCTCCCATTTCTGCTACAGAGGAAAAGAAGATTCAGTCCAACATCTCTACTGGAATAAAGAATATGACCGTGGAAGAGGAGAATCAATTTGCCTAAATTCTGTTGCTAGTCCAAAGAGACACTGTCTCTATTTCTAATAGAAAGCATTGCTCATGTACACTTTTTGGTCTTTCATGAAATTGAATAGCCTTAGGGGAACTTTAAATATTGAAATTGTGCTGAACAGTGCCTGAAGATGGTGTCCTGTGTTTTACTTCATTAAGCCTTATTACCCTGCATGGCCAAATTAAATTAATCTATTCAGAATAACTTTTGTGGCTTTTTTTTTGGCAGACCTTTCTGGAAAGCATTCAATCCAAAGTCTTGTTTATAGTTGTACTTCAGTTTCTTTTCCTATTTTGTATTGCAATTTCATCCTATAATTTTCATAAAATGGTTAGATCTTTAAATTGGGTTATTTTGCCCAACTTAAGCCACTAGACTGACCTGGAAGAATCTGATTTTTAAAATTGTTGTACAATCTGATTCTTTTGAAACAATGATGGGGTGCATTGGATTCCAGTTTAGGTATTTTGGATGCTTGTTTTGGTCCATGTGTATCAACTGAATATTCCTGTTTCCCAAGCTCTGCATGGCCTTTTGAATACAATGTTTTGATTTTTCTGCTTAATGGGTATAATTGTCAAACGGTAACTGGCTTTGTTAAAACTGTACTTCAGTGCTGATAAAGTACCTGGATGGCTCATGAATGTGCTGCTTTACTTAATGCACCAAAGGATCAGAATAATGCTGTTTTCAAGATGAAAGTCACTCTGCAGATGTCTTTTCTAAACCTGTTTGTTTGAATAACCTGTTTTGCCAATCTGTGTTCATGCAAAGTAAATGCTGATTTTTAACTGCAATAAGATGTCTGGGTTTTCTTTCTTCTCTGGGGCTCTGTGCCTTCACTCCAACTCTGTACAATCAACCTTAACTTTTTGTAATTCAGAGCTTAATCCAAGGGAACTGGGCTTGTAGGATTAAATGTTTGTCTTTGTGTACAGTACTGTTTGTTCTACAGGTTTACAAATGTACAAAATTGTGCTTTACCAGGTTGTCAGTTTAAACTATTTTCGCTAGTACACTTCATTCTGAGCATTAACCCAGAGTAACTCAGGAGGGCATTTTATAGAGCTTCCTTACACTAAACCGGAGTAACATATGACCACATCCTTCTACTGGATGAAAACGTTGCACTGCACAAAAACATTACTATTTGTAAGGGGGTTAACTTTAGTATTTAAGCATTGGCTACTCTAACATAAAATGAGCAATATTGATGATCATGTGAACTGGTAATCTGACTGGCCACAACACTGCAGTTCAATCGGGCAGGTGGCCCTGCAGGTTCACTGTGATGCAAGGGTGGCAAAACTACAGCAATAGTCATTTTGACTTTAGCTCCCATAAGTGTGGGATGTGGATGTTAAGTGTTGTGTAGTTCTATAGTTGCACAATGGGCATGTTGATTGATGTGCTTCTAACACTACGGTTCTATCCACTCCTTTAATGAAAAGTGCAATGAAACATTGGACTGTGTAACTATCTCAATGTGTGTCACAGATGTGTACTAAATCTACATTAAGTTGTAACCTTTATATTTAGGTCTGGCATTTTCTATCCTTTTGGGGATTACAGGATTCTTGTCTTTCCTGGTGGGATGAATATAGCTCTGAGGCTACTGGCTACATGTGTTCTGACCTCCAGTCTGTTTTGGATTTCAAACAGATGATAAATGGTGGGGCTGTGCTAATATGATGTTCCCAGCTCATTTTACGTTTTGGAGGGGAGTGCAATAAGGGTTCCAGTGACTCTTGCATTAGGCAGGTGTCAATGTACTAAGTGTTTAACATTACAGTGGTCAGATTAACTTTATTTGACAGACATGGCAATACAATCTCCATTTTTTCCCCAAGCCATCTTTTATATCCCAGCTTATAGAATGGGTTGAGCACAGTCAAAGGATGTTCCCAGCCCACTCATCTCCACTCTGTTAGTCTGGAAACCCTAGATCCAGGTATAAACAATCAAGATTAGCATAATGGTTTGTGTGGAAGGAAAAAGACTAGACTAAGGGATTTTGTGCCTAGTGGTTTTCATATGATTTCTAGATTATGTAGCATCAAGGGGTAATGTCTGGTTATGCGTTCAAACATATTTGGACACTAAAAGGTCAAGGGCCCAAGAAGGTCCTGGGTGCTGGTTCAAGAAGCTGGGTGACTATCAGATACTCGGTGAGACTTGATAGATGTCACCTGAAGTATTCTAATGGCCAGGAATATAGTGAAATGTATTTTATTTAGATATGTAGTTTAGGTATGTGAGCTAACAAAACAATCAGGTGATATGTAAAGCAGAGTAAAATATCTGATGTGTATTAAACCAACGGTGATAATTCAGTTGACTTATGAGTCTTCTTTGAGCAGCTGCTGACCTCCCTGGTTGGGGAAGGTTTTCCTTGGAAATTTCCACACAGGGTCCTCCCTCTTCATGAGATTAAAAATACAATGGACAAGCTTTCTCCTCCCTGGATCTTTGGCTTAATCAACTACTTAAATGCTTGGAGTCCCTAAGCTGCTAATTGGCTAGATAGATACTTTATTAATCCCAAGGGGAAATTCACATAATCCAGTAGCAGTATACTGATACAAAGAAACAATATTAAATAGTAATAAAAATGAAAGGCTACCGAGGTCACCCGCAAGCCAAGAAGAACCGACGCCGAATTCTGGTAAGACCCGCTCATATAGTGTAACATTCAAACACTTTTGAAGGAACTCGTTATCTGATTTGACAATTGGAGCCGTTTCTGTGTTACATTTTTGCTTCATCAAAGACACACACATATATAAGGTTACGTTTTTTGGAAGCTTCATGTGAATAGTTTAGGGAACAAAAAGTAGTTCTACTGTATAGCATCACAGAGAAGAACAATAGCATCTTCATGTATAAAAGTTCACTGCCGCTTAGTGCCAAAATAAATTAGGCGAGATTTCTTTTGCCATTTGGGTAAATTACAGCGGATATTTCACAGGAGTCATCTTGAAATCGTCTCGTGTTAGTCTTGTTATTTTTTTTATAACTCTATTTACTTATTATGAATTTCAAAAAGAAATTAAATCGCTTTTCTACATAATCACCCTCATTTGTGTTGCAATTTTCCCAGCGTCTCACCAACATTTTAATGGCCAATTACTATTCAACCCGCCTTCACCGTTTCCAAAGAAAATATAAAAATGCGTAAATGTTTTGAACGTCCCTAGTCATATTGATGAGAGCACTTCAATTGTGTTGTATTAGTGGATCAAGACAAGCTGCATACTTCTTATGATATGCACCATGTCACAAAGCTCGAATCATTTCAAATTGGTTTCTTGAACATGACAATGAGTTCACTGTACTAAAATGGCCCCCACAGTCACCAGATCTCAACCCATTAGAGCATCTTTGGGATGTGGTGGAACGGGAGCTTCGTGCCCTGGATGTGCATCCCACAAATCTCCATCAACTGCAAGATGCTATCCTATCAATATGGGCCAACATTTCTAAAGAATGCTTTCAGCACCTTGTTGAATCAATGCCACGTAGAATTAAGGAGTTCTGAAGGCGAAAGGGGGTCAAACACCGTATTAGTATGGTGGTCCTAATAATCCTTTAGGTGAGTGTAGATCATGTATCCATCGACCTTAGAAAAAATGAATCACGCAAGGAAAACTTTTCTCAGTACATTCCTATTAAACAAACTTTAGCAGCACTGTTGTATTATTCGGGAAACAATATAAGGAAACAAAAGCTTAAATCAGAACAAAATATATTTTCTGATTTTTCCAATGGCAGATAACATTTATGAGAACAGTGTGTTAATACTGATTCAGAATCGTTAGGTTTAATCTTATATCAAGTTGCCTTTGAAGGTGCCAATTGACTTGGATCAAAAAGAGAAAAACTGAGATTCTTGCTGTTTGTGTCATGCGTGCAATCCGTTACTTTTCTGTAGGTCAAGCATTGAGCACATGCCGTTAGTTTAGTTGTGCAGGATTTTAAATACTTGGGTCAAGTGCCAGAGCAGGAGACAGTCTCAGCTCACACTACATTTGTGGATCTGTTGCAAATTTTAGTAGGAGTTGCAACGTTTGCAGATATTGTGACTATCAAACATTCCAGTCAGGAAACACTTTATAAAAAGAACATGCATGTTGTTCTGGACAGAAATGACGAAGGTGTTGTATCTGGGAAAATTCAGTCGATTCTCATTCACAGCAATTCCAATGTACAGTACATGTTGTCACAAAGAAATAACTTTCTTTTAGACCAGGGAGTTCACTGATTGACATCACAAAATTTGGGTCACTTATGCATTAATCAAAATAATCTGCCTGCCTTGTGTAGTCTGACTGTAATGGTTCTTCGATATTCTTTTCCATTACTAGAATGATGTCTGAGTTACAAAAAGAGATTAAGCAAACCTTACTGTGAGTAATACCAAGCCTTCCTGACGAGCCATTCAATCAGTCAGTTGAGAAATGTGTAGTCTGAGGAGTAGAAGATTTAATGTACGTGAAAGAAGAGGACTTGTTAAGAGTTCATACAGCCTGTCCAATGCCAAACTGTTCACATGGTAAGTCAGACAATAAGCTAATTATGTTGTGCACATTGTTTGTTGTGACACTCTTGAACTGATATTTCATTACATTTTTCAGAACAAAGAAGCAGCATTTTGGTTCAGTAATTAGTTTGACCGAGGTCTCCTCAAAATTCACCACAAATGAGCTCCTCAGGCTCCTCATTAAGAAAATGGATGGACTCACACTTCAAGCAGATGTGAGTTAAATATTTTTTGAAAATCATATGTATGATTGCATGCGTGACTTATATGTTGTAATGTCTGCTTGAATGTTGTGTCAATTTTTTTTTCTTTTACTTCAGGTATTTGCCACTTCAGCAGATGTCCAAGGAACACTCAACTTGCCTGACAGTCCTTGAATTATAATTCTTGGTATGTAGACATAATAGTGCAGATATCTAATTGTACCTGATAAAAGTTTCTCATGTTTCAGAGTACACTTTAATGAATGTAATTTTGTAATTTTTATTTTCAGGTCAAACTCTAAGCAACCAGCAGTGGATGGTGAGCATTGAAGGTCACGTTGTATGTGAGGGAACACAACTCAGCTTTGTCTGTGGCCGTACTGCTGTGTTTGCTTCATGTGTGGACACTTTTCTCTGGTGTCGTTTCTTGTGACTGAAGACAGAAAAAGCAAAATTAAAGTTAGAAATATTCTTTATTCATACACACCAGGCAAAGGTTAAATGACAGAGAAACACAGCCCTAGGACACTGCCCTTCATCTGAACCGAGGGGCCCGTGTCCCCCATTCGTATGGGGCTTTAAGACTTTAGTTAGATAAGCATTATCAAATAATCTAAGGGTGGAGTACATCTGTTGGGGCCTGATGAGTCCACACCCGTTAGTCGCCCAAGAAGCAGCACTTGCTTTCGTACACTGTAAGCATGCGGGGTCTGCATGACTCCTACCACACACCCCATAGAACACGCTTTCTGTCACATACATCAGATTTGTCAAGCACAAGTTATTGACCTGTATTTTTTATTTTTCCACACGTTATAATTTCAACCTCCAATATAGGAAGAGACTGCAAGCACCCTTGATTTTGTTCAAAGGTAAAACATTGGCTTATTTTCCATACATACATTTTCATTAAAACTGACTTACACTTCCATCAGACTTTATTACACACTGCCTGTAAAACGTTTGCACACTCCTCTTAGTCACACAGTAAGCTTATTCACCTTCTCATACCCTATTACATTTTTGTGACACACTATTAACCACCCTGACACACACCATGATATTTTTTCTATAAATTAAATCGGTTAAAAGTAAATATTGGCAAATTCAGTTATGTACTTGAATCTTTTTAAGAGAATGCAAATTGTTGAGAGTGCAGGAACTAAGGAACTGTTTTGAAGATGTGTTATGGGTTCACCTTCCTACATGAACCTGAAGAGGAACCATTGTAGTCATGACAAAGTGAATGATTTTTTTATTTTATAAATAATTAAGTACATGTGTTTTTCTTTCTTTTTGTCATTTAGATGATATATTGACATCAACCCTGAACAAATGTTCAAGGCCAATCAAGGAAAAGCAACATCCAAGAAGACTAGCCAAGTAGTCCATAACAAGAAGAACGCAGTAAACCCTCATTTTTCCTATCCACTTTGTAAGATAATGGACTTTGAGCAGAATTCATTCAAGACCACTTTGTTCACTTTTAATTTTGACAGTTTAGGCATTTTTTGTCTAACATGGTGTTCTTATTCTATTTTAATGTGAAAGTCAACATTGGTGTTATACTTTTAAATTTAGTATTGAATGCTGCACTATGTTTATTGCCAGTGTTTCCCACCTCTGTTGCAACCATTTGTGTTTATCTGAAATAATGAAAGACTGCTAACAATTAAAAAAACTGGTAATGTAAAAAGCTAATCAAGACCATAAAAATAAATGTTTATTGGAATGTTTCAAATGAAAGAAGCATTATTTGTTTAAATGAATCTGTCAGTAAATATTGCAATTTAATGTCCTTATCAATGCTGTAGTGACACTATAAAATGGTATTCACAGCATGACCAATGTAAAAATACAATACATAACTACAGAAAATACAGTTCTAACATTTTCTCATGTAATTTTACAGTAAAAATTTCCTTGTAATTTTACAGTAAAATACTGGCAGCAGAGTTGCCAGCCACTTACTGTATGTTTACAGAGAAGCTGCTGTAGTTAACATTTACAGCATAATACTTTAATTTCATAATACAGTATTGTACAATTATATTACAATATCATACTATATTATGAAATTAAAGTATTATGCTGTAAATGTTAACTACAGCAGCTTCTCTGTAAACATACAGTAAGTGGCTGGCAACTCTGCTGCCAGTATTTTACTGTAAAATTACAACGAAAAATTTTACAGTGTAGGCAAACAAGGACTGGGCACAGGCAGGAACAACCCCTGGACATTTTGCCAGCCAATCACAGGGTGAATGCACAGAAATTGCTGCTTTTTAAATTTTTTTTTTATTTGTATTGTAACTTGAAAAAAAGATTGCATTTATTTTAACGAGTTAAAAATATACTCAGCAAAAAAAGAAACGTCCTCTGACTTTCAACTGTTTTTACTTTCAGTAAACTTAATGTGTAAATATTTGTATGAACACTAAAAGAGTCAACACCATAAGACATAAACTAAAAATGTTTCACAATGTGTCCCTGAATGAAGGGAGGCTCAAAATCAAAAGTACCAGTCAGTATCTGGTGTGGCCACCAGCTGCTTGAAGTACTGCAGTGCATCTCCTCCTCATGGACTGGACCAGATTTGTCAGTTCTTGCGTTGAGATGTTACCCCACTCTTCCACCAAGGCACCTGCAAGTTCCTGGACATTTTTGGGGGGAATGGCCCTAGCCCTCACCCTGCGATCCAACAGGTCCCAGACGTGCTCAATGGGATTGAGATCCGGGCTCTTCCACTGCGAGGATGATCAGCTGTCCTTCCTGTCTCCCTGTAGCGCTGTCTTAGGCGTCTCACAGTGCGGACATGGCAATTTATTGCCCTAGCCACATTAGCAGTCCTCATGCCTCCCTGCAGCATGCCTAATGCACGTTCACGCAGATGAGCAGGGACCCTGGGCATCTTTCTTTGGGTGTTTTTCACAGTCGGTAGACAAGTCTCTTTAGTGACCTGCGTTTTTAGAACTGTGACCTTAAATGCCTACTTTCTGTAAGCTGTTAAGGTCTTAACGACCATTCCACAGGTGCATGTTAATTAATTGATTATGGTTAATTGAACATGCATGGAAAACATTGTTTAAACCCTTTACAATGAAGATCTGTAAAGTTATTTGGACTTTTAAAACATTATTGTTGAAATACACAGTCCTGGAAAAAGGAACGTTTCTTTTTTTGCTGAGTATCTAAGCAGGAGTTCATGTCAGGGAGTTTTAATAAAGTTAATTGATGGATTATTTAAGGAAAGAGAAATTTGCTGGGTGGAGTAGAAAAAAAGAGAAGTTTTTTTTGCATGGGCAGTGCTGTATCTCCACCATTGTATTATTAAAGAAATAAAATATAATTGACAAATAATCCACAAACTAGGTGACAATCTCTGTGTGCCTTTCCACATATCGAAGACTCAGTCTGTTAGGCTACCGAGGTCACCCGCAAGCCAAGAAGAACCGACGCCGAATTCTGGTAAGACCCGCTCATATAGTGTAACATTCAAATACTTTTGAAGGAACTCGTTATCTGATTTGACAGTTGGAGCCGTTTCTGTGTTACATTTTTGCTTCATCAAAGACACACACACACACTCACATATATAAGGTTACGTTTTTTGGAAGCTTCATGTGTATAGTTTAGGGAACAAAAAGTAGTTCTACTGTATAACATCACAGAGAAGAACAATAGCATCTTCGTGTATAAGAGATCACTGCCGCTTAGTGCCAAAATAAATTAGGCGAGATTTCTTTTGCCATTTGGGTAAATTACAGCGCATATTTCACAGGAGTCATTGAAATCGTCTCGTGTTAGTCTTGTTATTTTTTATAACTCTATTTACTTATTATGAATTTCAAAAAGAAATTACATCGCTTTTCTACATAATCACCTTCATTTGTGTTGCAATTTTCCCAGCGTCTCACCAACATTTTAATGGCCAATTACTATTCAACCCGCCTTCACCGTTTCCAAAGAAAATATAAAAATGCGGAAATGTTTTGAACGTCCCTAGTCGATGAGCGCACTTCAACTGTGTTGTATTAGTGGATCAAGACAAGCTGCATACTTCTTATGATATGCACCATGTCACAAAGCTCGAATCATTTCAAATTGGTTTCTTGAACATGACAATGAGTTCACTGTACTAAAATGGCCCCCACAGTCACCAGATCTCAACCCATTAGAGCATCTTTGGGATGTGGTGGAACGGGAGCTTCGTGCCCTGGATGTGCATCCCACAAATCTCCATCAACTGCAAGATGCTATCCTATCAATATGGGCCAACATTTCTAAAGAATGCTTTCAGCACCTTGTTGAATCAATGCCACGTAGAATTAAGGAGTTCTGAAGGCGAAAGGGGGTCAAACACCGTATTAGTATGGTGGTCCTAATAATCCTTTAGGTGAGTGTAGATCATGTATCCATCGACCTTAGAAAAAATGAATCACGCAAGGAAAACTTTTCTCAGTACATTCCTATTAAACAAACTTTAGCAGCACTGTTGTATTATTCGGGAAACAATATAAGGAAACAAAAGCTTAAATCAGAACAAAATATATTTTCTGATTTTTCCAATGGCAGATAACATTTATGAGAACAGTGTGTTAATACTGATTCAGAATCGTTAGGTTTAATCTTATATCAAGTTGCCTTTGAAGGTGCCAATTGACTTGGATCAAAAAAGAGAAAAACCTGAGATTCTTGCTGTTTGTGTCATGCGTGCAATCCCGTTACTTTTCTGTAGGTCAAGCATTGAGCACATGCCGTTAGTTTAGTTGTGCAGGATTTTAAATACTTGGGTCAAGTGCCAGAGCAGGAGACAGTCTCAGCTCACACTACATTTGTGGATCTGTTGCAAATTTTAGTAGGAGTTGCAACGTTTGCAGATATTGTGACTATCAAACATTCCAGTCAGGAAACACTTTATAAAAGAACATGCATGTTGTTCTGGACAGAAATGACGAAGGTGTTGTATCTGGGAAAATTCAGTCGATTCTCATTCACAGCAATTCCAATGTACAGTACATGTTGTCACAAAGAAATAACTTTCTTTTAGACCAGGGAGTTCACTGATTGACATCACAAAATTTGGGTCACTTATGCATTAATCAAAATAATCTGCCTGCCTTGTGTAGTCTGACTGTAATGGTTCTTCGATATTCTTTTCCATTACTAGAATGATGTCTGAGTTACAAAAAGAGATTAAGCAAACCTTACTGTGAGTAATACCAAGCCTTCCTGACGAGCCATTCAATCAGTCAGTTGAGAAATGTGTAGTCTGAGGAGTAGAAGATTTAATGTACGTGAAAGAAGAGGACTTGTTAAGAGTTCATACAGCCTGTCCAATGCCAAACTGTTCACATGGTAAGTCAGACAATAAGCTAATTATGTTGTGCACATTGTTTGTTGTGACACTCTTGAACTGATATTTCATTACATTTTTCAGAACAAAGAAGCAGCATTTTGGTTCAGTAATTAGTTTGACCGAGGTCTCCTCAAAATTCACCACAAATGAGCTCCTCAGGCTCCTCATTAAGAAAATGGATGGACTCACACTTCAAGCAGATGTGAGTTAAATATTTTTTGAAAATCATATGTATGATTGCATGCGTGACTTATATGTTGTAATGTCTGCTTGAATGTTGTGTCAATTTTTTTCTTTTACTTCAGGTATTTGCCACTTCAGCAGATGTCCAAGGAACACTCAACTTGCCTGACAGTCCTTGAATTATAATTCTTGGTATGTAGACATAATAGTGCAGATATCTAATTGTACCTGATAAAAGTTTCTCATGTTTCAGAGTACACTTTAATGAATGTAATTTTGTAATTTTTATTTTCAGGTCAAACTCTAAGCAACCAGCAGTGGATGGTGAGCATTGAAGGTCACGTTGTATGTGAGGGAACACAACTCAGCTTTGTCTGTGGCCGTACTGCTGTGTTTGCTTCATGTGTGGACACTTTTTCTCTGGTGTCGTTTCTTGTGACTGAAGACAGAGAAAGCAAAATTAAAGTTAGAAATATTCTTTATTCATACACACCAGGCAAAGGTTAAATGACAGAGAAACACAGCCCTAGGACACTGCCCTTCATCTGAACCGAGGGCCCGTGTCCCCCATTCGTATGGGGCTTTAAGACTTTAGTTAGATAAGCATTATCAAATAATCTAAGGGTGGAGTACATCTGTTGGGGCCTGATGAGTCCACACCCGTTAGTCGCCCAAGAAGCAGCACTTGCTTTCGTACACTGTAAGCATGCGGGGTCTGCATGACTCCTACCACACACCCCATAGAACACGCTTTCTGTCACATACATCAGATTTGTCAAGCACAAGTTATTGACCTGTATTTTTTATTTTTCCACACGTTATAATTTCAACCTCCAATATAGGAAGAGACTGCAAGCACCCTTGATTTTGTTCAAAGGTAAAACATTGGCTTATTTTCCATACATACATTTTCATTAAAACTGACTTACACTTCCATCAGACTTTATTACACACTGCCTGTAAAACGTTTGCACACTCCTCTTAGTCACACAGTAAGCTTATTCACCTTCTCATACCCTATTACATTTTTGTGACACACTATTAACCACCCTGACACACACCATGATATTTTTTCTATAAATTAAATCGGTTAAAAGTAAATATTGGCAAATTCAGTTATGTACTTGAATCATTTTAAGAGAATGCAAATTGTTGAGAGTGCAGGAACTAAGGAACTGTTTTGAAGATGTGTTATGGGTTCACCTTCCCACATGAACCTGAAGAGGAACCATTGTAGTCATGACAAAGTGAATGATTTTTTTTATTTTATAAATAATTAAGTACATGTGTTTTTCTTTCTTTTTGTCATTTAGATGATATATTGACATCAACCCTGAACAAATGTTCAAGGCCAATCAAGGAAAAGCAACATCCAAGAAGACTAGCCAAGTAGTCCATAACAAGAAGAACGCAGTAAACCCTCATTTTTCCTATCCACTTTGTAAGATAATGGACTTTGAGCAGAATTCATTCAAGACCACTTTGTTCACTTTTAATTTTGACAGTTTAGGCATTTTTTGTCTAACATGGTGTTCTTATTCTATTTTAATGTGAAAGTCAACATTGGTGTTATACTTTTAAATTTAGTATTGAATGCTGCACTATGTTTATTGCCAGTGTTTCCCACCTCTGTTGCAACCATTTGTGTTTATCTGAAATAATGAAAGACTGCTAACAATTAAAAAAACTGGTAATGTAAAAAGCTAATCAAGACCATAAAAATAAATGTTTATTGGAATGTTTCAAATGAAAGAAGCATTATTTGTTTAAATGAATCTGTCAGTAAATATTGCAATTTAATGTCCTTATCAATGCTGTAGTGACACTATAAAATGGTATTCACAGCATGACCAATGTAAAAATA
>NC_053158.1:197005125-197020125 GCF_016835505.1 Polypterus senegalus
ACAATTTCAGCCAACAGTGCACTTAATTCTTGATTTGCTTCCATTGCAATCAATGATCCAACCTTGCAGTGATCTGATATTTCACATTTTGCACTCTTATCTTGGATAAGAGAGTTTGGACTTGTAATATCCCTTACTGTACTGCAACCTATACACCATTTCAGGTTATCTGCACAACACATTACTAAAATCAAAAATTGTATAAATTTAAATGCTCAGTTCCTAAACAGTTGCAGTGATAACATTTGTCACTTCATTCTACCTCTTTACTAGTCTAGGCTATAGCATTTAATGATCAGTATTGTGATAATTGTACGAGTTGATGGTACAGTGTCCCCCATTCAGATGGCCACAGATTCAATATGTGCTCACAAGCATCAAACCTTTTCAGTTTCATATGTTCTTACCAGGTCTGGGCAGGAAGAGAGGAAAGGCCACAACACACCTTCATCCCATAGTGTGTGTGTGTGTGTGTGTGTCGGGTGGGGGGGAAATGGATCTCTTAGCCCTTCAGGGCAAGCAAAGCAGCTATGCTTACCCCTAAAAACCAGCTGATCAGTGTTAAAAATTTAGCCAGTCTAAAGAAACTTCCAAGGAGTGTGTGGTTGGGGGAATCAGAGGCCCTCCAGGCAGCATTGAGTGCAAGGACTAATACCCCTGGACAATAGGCAGTTTAGACAGTCCACTTGCCTGCACCAAAAACCACCACTTCACCTGCATGCCTGATATGAGAGGATGGATGTTGCACCAAATGGTCAAGGATTTGTATAGTCTGCACAGACAACGTCCAGGCACAAGATTCAAGCCCATGGTGCTGTAACCATTTGGCACATACTTTGCACTACTATATCTCCCTCCACATGCTTGCGTTTGAAATCAGTCATTTTTAACCTTCTAGAACAGACTTAGATGGCTACCACAGATATATCCATGATTAGTAGCCTCAACAATAGCATTAAAATATTCCAAATGTTTTTTTTTTTGTTTTTTTTAATGTCACTGGCGAGGAGCAAACCCCTGCGGTCAACTGATGTGGACATGCACTACTTGAGACACCTGTACAAAAACAGGTCCACATAGATTGTAATGATGCATTGGTTTGTCTAGGGGTTGTGGTGTTATGGGTCCACAGCTCTTTGAGTAAAGGCCATTCATTTTAAATAAATAATCATTGTGCTCGCGGCTTAGCGAGGGGACGTTGGGCCATAGTGGGCCGCGGGACGATCCGTAGGGTGTGGGCGTTTCTCACCTAGTGCACAGGTGAGGAACTGCCCACATTCATGATTGTCCCGCGGCTAATGCTGCAGCTGCTTTGGCCCTCGTCATTTTAAAAAGAAGCGCGAGTCGGTTTTAAAGGGGAGAAAGAAACGATCGGAGAGAGAAAGGAAAGGAAAGGAAAGGAAAGGAAAGGAAAGGAGAGGAGAGGAGAGGAGAGGACAGGACAGGACGGAGGTTACCGGGAGCAGGAGAGGAAGCAGGTCAGAGAGAGAGAGAGAGAGAATGAGCGCTCGTGGGCAGCTGCGTAGAAGCTGGGTGTTAGGCCGACACCCACGTGTTTGTGTTGATGTCGCTCCCGCTGAGCGATCAGGTAGCGGGAGTGACCAGGGAAGGCGACTGGCCGCATGAAGGCCATGGAAAGGCAGCGGAAGTCGGGAGACTTGGTGGTGGGAATCCCCAACGTGAGCGACCTGGCCGTTGTGGGAAACCAAGTTCTCCGGGACTGGGATGAGTGCCATACCGAAGCCAGGGATCGGGGGTCTCCAGTCTCGTGCGTGTGTTTCAGGAGGGCAGCTGCAGAGAGCGTCTTGCCTGCTGCGATGCCCAAACGGGATTAGCAGGTGAGACGCTAACAGAAGAGCACCAGATTTGTTGTTGGTTTTAAGACTGCTTCCTAAAAGAAGATTTTAACCTCTGGTTTTAAAGGATTGTTTTTTCTATTTATTGGTTTTACTCCTCGTTTTCATTTAATGGATTATTTTATTTATTGAAGAACTTGGAGAGTACTGCACTATTTATGAACACTGTTTTTGTTTTGTTGTTTTTTAATAAAAGCACTGTTGCACTTTTTGCACCACCCCTTGCTCAAGTGTTTATTTGCCTCCACTGACTAGCTCACTCGGTTTCATTATCGACGGTGTGGGGTTCGAGTGCTTCCAAAAGCAAAGGGAGTGTGGAGCCAGAACCCACATCGTCACAGGGGTCTCCAACCTAAAGAGAACTTTTACAAAATGAAAATGGCAGAGAGCTATACTCATGTTTTCTAACATTGATTCCCATAGCTTATTTCAACCTAAACAAACTGAATAAGCTTGTTTGTCTGAACATTTACAAAATGTTGGTGTCCACAACTCACATTTTGCATTAAAACATCACAAAAAATATTGAGTTCACCTGCAAGTGCATTTTGTATGTTTGTATGCATGCATGTCAAAATGCAATTCCAAATGCACAGATAGGACTTATTCCTTTGTCATTTTGTTCCATGTCACTTTATTCACATGTCCAGTTGCAGGTGTGATGTGTTTTTTAGTTCGTCAGATGACTGGCACTGAGGTGTCTGCTGGAGTGGAGCCCCCGAGGTTCACTCTTATGGAGTCATTTCAATGTTCATCTGTCAGTCTTGTTCTGGACTTTGATTTCATGACATTCATGTCAGACTCGGACGTATGGTGATCCAAACAAAGCAGACATTTTCAGAGCTGCTTAGTGAAGATTCTTTTATCTGGCTCTACTATGCGCCAGAAATGCGGAGTGCTGTTGTAGCGGCTTTAGAATGGCTGCTGGTGATTTGGAAGAAGACAGACACAGCAATACCCGAATTCTGCCGTTTATTCTACAAAAGCGTCATCCAGCTTTTTTCTACAAGACAAGCAGTAAAGGGCACAGTCAGCACATGCAACGTCAGGCGCTCTCGGTCTCCTGCAAAAGCGTCATCCAGCTTTTGCCAGGAGTCTGCTGTACGCTACATGCGCGTCCCGTGGGTGATGCATCAATTAAAGTGACCCCCCCGCTACAACAGACAAATAGGAACTATATACAACAGATACAATGATTACATTCAAAAATAAATAAAATTTACAATATATATAAAACAAAAGAAGTTCAGTATATATAAAAAAAAAGTTTTGAGAATGTTCACAATAAAACAAACTAACTCAGCCACATACTCCCCCCTGAACTTCTCAAAACACTGAGGGTCAGGCAATGGCAGAGTTCTAAATAACAGTAACATAACATGTCATTATTTTCTCACAGTACATCACAGTACTCTTACGTGCGACAAAACCCGTCTCCCAACCAAAAGGGAAAGTGTCAAAAGGAAGCTGGCCAGACTTCCAATGTTCACTTGCATAAGAAAGTGCCTTATACACAATCTCATCTTAATGAATAAATGACTGTTACTCCAACATTGAACTTACTTAACAGAATTATACATATTATACACATTGCTAATTAACTTAGAACTATTCCAATAGGATAACTGACGATTGTTCACAAAAATAAAGTTTTGGCTAACCCACTAACACCACCACTAGCTTGTTTGTTTCTCTGCGTCATGTTCTGAATCAATCTGTTAACTGGTTTTACTATCCTTCCTACTCTTGTTCTGATGTGCCCTACTGTGCTACTTGGTGCTCTATCGTGTCTCAAAGTGGTTTCTGACATCGATCTTCTAGCTACTTGGTCCTCAGGATGACTGTGGTTCGGTTCTGGCACTTCTGCACCATGCAAACTATCCGTTTCACTGTTGTTGGCCCTGTTTGTCTCAACCCCAACACTATGACTATCGGCACATGGTCCAGCATGACTATCACTACTGTCTGCTTGGGTGTTGTCAGCCTCTGGCACAGCATTCTCAGTGGATACTTCAGGAGATTCAGATGATGCACATTCTCTTTCGGAGGAACTAAAGTCTCTGCTACCCAACTGGTAGTACGCTCTATTGGGTCAAACTCTGATCCAGTCACAGAGGCAGTTCTATCCACATCACACTGGTCCCAACTTGGTTCAGAGCCACTATCAAAGGAAGGCTCCACTTCCTGTTCGAATACCACTGGCAAGAAGCTAGCTTGCAGGATCAAATTCCTATGAACAATCTTCTCCTGTCCATTGATGGTGTTTTTGATGTGGTATGTATGGCACTTTGAATCTTTAGAGACCACAGTGTACAGTGTAGAGTCCCATCTGTCAGCCAACTTCCTGCGACCACGTTCACCTCTGTTTGCCAAGAGAACTCGATCTCCTTCCTCAATGTCTGCACCTTTTGTCTTCATGTTGTACAAGTCTGCCTGGCGCTGGCTGGATTCAGTGTTGACTTGGGCCAAGATGAGAGCTTCCTTGAGGTCATCCCTCATTCGCCTGACATAGCTATCATAGTCAATGATATCACTGTTCCTCTCCACATTGTGGAACATAACATCTACCGGCAGTCTAGGGACCCGCCCATACATGAGGTAGAAGGGAGCATACCCAGTTGACTCATGAGCTGTACAGTTATATGCAAAGTCAATGTCTGCAGCATTTGCCATTTAATCTTATCCCTGGGCGGTAAGGCTCTGATCATGTTCCCTAAGGTTCTATTGAATCTCTCAGTGTGGCCATTCCCCATTGGGTGATAAGGTGTTGTTCTTGACTTTTTCACACCTGCAATTTGTAACAGCTCCTGGATCAGTTGGCTCTCGAAACTCGCCCTTGGTCTGAATGGATCCTCTGGGGAATCCATAGACACAAAAATATCTATCCCAGAGCTGGCATGCAACTTG
Organism: Polypterus senegalus; assembly: GCF_016835505.1. Lineage (NCBI taxonomy): Eukaryota > Metazoa > Chordata > Cladistia > Polypteriformes > Polypteridae > Polypterus > Polypterus senegalus. The sequence goes on from NC_053158.1 coordinate 197,009,889, forward strand.
TTTTGCTGACTGGTCTGAGCAGCAGAAAGCATGGGCCATCTTGGTGAAGTGGTCTGTCACCACCAATACATTCACACTCCTTCCTCTGGAGTCCTCGGCAGACCAAAAGTCCAGACAAACCAGCTCAAGGGGGTACGTAGTCTTGATACTTTCGAGTGGGGCTCTTCCCTCTGGCTCCAGGGTCTTGCTGACTACACAGCGCTTGCAGCATTTGACATAGTCTCGACATCGTGCTCCATGGTACTCCAGAAAAATCTCTGCCTTGCCAGGAACAGTGTCCTACTCTGACCCTGATGACCGCATCATTGTGGACACCACGAAGAACATGTGTGACTAAGGAGGAAGGTGTCATATACTGGTGGCGCTTCTTCCCAGTCACTGAGTCTTTACATACTCTGTACAGGATACCATCAAGCATTTTCAGTTTCTCCCATTGTTTCAGAGTCTTAAGAACCTTCAGCGATAGTACAGCCCTTTCTCTCCTTGACGGCCGCCTCCCTCGGGTGACAAATGGGATGACCTGGGACAATATAGCATCTCTCCTTTGCTCATCCTGGAGCTCTTGGAGTGAGAAGACGGGCAAAGCATCTTGGCCAGGTGGGATTAGCTGTTCCAGGTCTTGAGCCAACCAAGTGACCACCCTTTGGTTGGCTCCTTGGTCCCATTCCATATGACCTGAAAGGACCGCAGACACTTCACCGCTTGTCATAGAGCAATGTCTAAGGCTCTCAGGTGGGAATGAGCACTTGATACTCTGGTTGTTAGCACTGACTCTAAATGCCTCCTGGACCATGCCCTCTCTAACCTGCTCCGACTCCTCTAACAGTGCTTTGTACGGCTCTTTAATGAGCCTCTGGCAAACACGATTTTGGACAAAGGGCTGCCTGCTTAGGGCGTCTGCAACAATGTTCTTACTACCAGAGATGTACTTGATGTCGAAGTTGTATGGGGACAGTTTTGCTACCCATCGCTGCTCGCATGCATCGAGTTTGGGCTTTGTGAGGATGTAGGTTAGCGGATTGTTGTCTGTCCAGACGGTGAAGTTGTGTCCCTTTAGCCAATGGCTAAATTTATCACAAACAGACCATTTCAGTGCCAAAACTCTAGACGGTACGCTGGATAGTTGCTCTGAGCACGGGTGAGAGCCTTACTGGCAAAGGCAATGGGGCGTGCTTTACTTTCACCCTCTTGGACCTGAGATAGCACAGCCCCTAATCCATCCTGCGAGGCATCAGTGGACAAGATGAATGGTCGACTAAAATCAGGGTGTGCGAGGACAACAGAGTCCAAGAGAGTAGATTTTAACTGTTCAAATGAGTCACGCTGCTCCTGCCTCCAGTCACTTGGGTGTAGTTTCCTGAACGAAGCAGCACCTCGTGCATTCCCTTTCCTCCCCTTAGGTGCAGCAGTCAGGGCGAACAAGGGCTTGGCTATACTGGAACAATCTTGGATGAACTGCTGATAGTACATGACCATGCCCAAGAATGACCTGATCTTCTTCTGTGATGGCGTTAAGCCATCCTCCATCATAAGGTCAGCCTCTGTCATAGCAGCGATAGCTTTGACCTTGTCAGGGTCAGTTGAGACACCACTTTCATCCACGATATGCCCCAAGAACCTCACAGTTCTTCTGAGTAGCTGGCATTTTTTTGGGGCCAGTTTCAGTCCATGAGCATGGAGCCTGCTGAAGACCATCTCCAGCCTCTTGAGGGCTTCAGCTTCATTGGGTGCATACACTAGTACATCATCCAAGTAACAGAGCATCGTCAGGAAGTTCTGGTCACCAAAATACCCATCATGAGGCGCATGAAGCTTGCAGGGCTATTACAGAGGCCTGGGAGCCTGTTAAATTCATACAGCCCCATAGGTGTGGTGAAAGCTGTAAGTTTTTTGTGTTCCTCTGCCATTGCGATGTTATAAAAGCCAGAGGTAAGGTCCATGGCACTAAAGATGGCGCTCCCTCCTAGAGCTGCAAGACAGTCAGACTGGTGTGGCAAGGGATGTGCGTCCTTGATTGTGCGCGTGTTCAGCCAGCGATAATCCACACATATCCTGAGATCACCATTCTTCTTCCAAACAAGCACTAGTGGGGAGGCCCACTCACTGTTAGACTTGGGATGATCTCAAGCTCTTCCATCTCTGTGAGCACTTGACGGAGCTTATGATATTGCCCTGGTGGGACACGCCGATATGGAAGTCTGAAGGGTCGATCATCAGACAGATGGATGTGGTGAACAAAGTCTTTAGCCATCCCACAGTCAAGCTTACTCTTTGAGAACACATCCTCATACTTTTGCACTAGCTGCAGCAACTGAGATTTCCAGTGGTGGGACACCTCACAGGAGTCAATATCCAGATCTTCCAACCCCAACTTATGTAGGCTATCGTGAAAACTGGGACAAGGAGGGTCACCTTGCTTGTTGACCACTTCATCACACAGCGTCTGACTCTGCAGCTCAAGCTCCTCTGCTGGTGTCTGTCCAGTGGTCACATCCAAATCTTCAACAGCAATGCAGGGTGACACATTTGCAACCTTGGTGTTGCGCTTTAAGATGATTGGTTTGTCAGAGGTGTTCAAAATTCTTATTGGGACCCACTTATCACCACTCATGGAGCACACCGACCTGCAGACAATGATGCTTTTCTTGTGAGTTTGTGCCTTAGATGGTTCAATCAAAATGGCACTGCCCTCAGAAAGAGGTGAGGCTGCAGGTAATTTGGCCCAAACCAGGTGTTCTTGTTTAGGGAGAAGAGTCACTGCCTGCGCCAACCTGGCGGTTCCAATAGCATCTGGGATTGTCTCACCTCTCCACCTGCTAATGCCAGACAGCATATTAAGAAACTGCACTATTTCAGGTGCTTTAGCGGACTCAGGTTTGCTTACAACATGCCAGAACTGGGGAGACTGCTTGAACCACTTTAGAAGGTGCTTTATAACATTTGTGCCCAGGATAAGCTGGTCTTTTTGCCCAGGGACAACCAGGGCAGGCACACTGAATGCACATCCATACACCTCCATCATTAAGTTGTAAATGCACGTGGGCCTAACCTCAACTCCACCACAGCCAATGAGCACAACATCAGTCTGGATATTGTCAGTCTCCAGTGCCAATCCAGCATTCTTTAGCACCTGCTCAGCTTCCTCATTAATGGTGCAAGCCATAGAGCCGGTGTCGAGCAACGCTTGTAATGAGACTTTATCACCCACTTGTGCACTGGTATAAAACAGACTGTCAGCTTTATCAAGTCTAATCATGTTCTGAAACAGTACAATACTCCCAGGTGGGGCAGATTTCAGGCACTTTGTATACACAAACTGCACATCTTCATCAAGGTTGAGGGCTTCAACATTTTTACTCACACTGTCCCCTCCTGAGTGTGAGCAACTTAGTTTCCCTGATCAGATGAGCTAACGTTTTGTGCAATAATGGCTTTGGGGCAGTCTCTCCGCTGATGCCCTATTTCTAGACAGGTTAGACATCTCCTCTCCCGCATACAATGTGTTCGTGTTGAGTGAGAGGCGTCCCCGCAGACTTGGCATGGAGGGAAACGTGCTGGGGTTGAAGCCTGTGGTCTAGCTGTAGCATGAACAGGCTGACTGGTGCGCTCCAACACTCTCTCCAGCATACTTAACACACGCTCCAGAGCATTTGGCTCTGAAATGACTGCCTCACTTGACTTGGTTGGATTAGGCGGGCTGCACCTGGCTGTGTTCACATGAGCACATGCAACTTCGGGTTCTGGCACACTGCTACTTGTTACGGCAGTGGCCACTTGTATAGCATGTGACTTGATCATGTCTGCACCTGATCTTTTAGCTCGGCATTCTCGCTGATGCTCATCTATAGCCTCTTGTACCTCTGTAATTGACCACTTGCTTGTAGGCTTACACTTGAAAACACATGCGAGACTACGGTCAGGACAGTTTCGGATAAACATCATGGCTATTTCTGCATCCATATTCTCTAATTTACTACCCTGACGTCCCAAGTGCCTATTAGCCACTTCAGCAGCTGTGTTCAACCTGACCCAGTAATCTATTGGCGTTTCTGTTGCTATTGGTTGGGTGGCATAGAAATCGGCCAGTGGTAGACATGAAGCAGGGCTCTCACTAAAATAACGTCTCAATATAGAATAGATTGTCTCAGGGTTAACAGTAACACCAGGTGAGGGGTTGCTTTTCAGTCCCACTTTGACTATACTTTTTGCCTTACCAAGGAGGTGGTTCAGGACCTCATCTCCCTGTTCATGACTTGGAAGGCCTTTTTTATGCAGGTACACCTCCATCAGCTCAATCCACTCCTGAATGGAGTATCTGTCTGCACCATCGCCACGATACATCGGGGGCTCTTTAATATCTGGCCTCACTACTAAGCTCACTTTGGACAAGTTTAGGGTTGTGTCAGGTGGTTCAACCCTAGCTGACTCAGCTGGTGGAGGCTGACTTGGAGTGAATGGGTGCTGACTAGCCAGCAAACAGCTGGCTATGGATTCACCTATCTGGCTCCCCAACTCACCAATTAACACACGTAATTGTTGTACAGTGTTGTCATTTGTAACGGGAGTCGAGAATTGAGGTTCAGGGGCAGGTATGTCATTTACACTTTCTGATTCAAATGGTTCATTTAAATCATAGGTTAGCACTGAGGTCCTACCAGCTGCTCCATCTATATTAAACAAACCCCTCCCCCTGCCTAGAAGTTGTGTAGAAATATTAAAGGTATGTTGACCTCTGCCTGCCATATCTCACACAGGAACAAAACAGTTACAATAACAGTGAGCAAGAACTATAAAGCAGTTTACATTAAATATTTCAACTTATGTCACTAACTCTTAACATGAACTTATATTAACCACAGTTGCGCTTATGCAAAACACCAAAAACCATCTCAGCAGCTACAAAAGATCCACACTTCCACCAACTTGATATCCCAAAATGTCACGAGCACACAGCTTGACCTCGGCGATCGGCGGTAGCTGATCAGTGGATCCGGGTCACGGCACCAGTTTTATGTAGCGGCTTTAGAATGGCTGCTGGTGATTTGGAAGAAGACAGACACAGCAATACCCGAATTCTGCCGTTTATTCTACAAAAGCGTCATCCAGCTTTTTTCTACAAGACAAGCAGTAAAGGGCACAGTCAGCACATGCAACGTCAGGCGCTCTCGGTCTCCTGCAAAAGCGTCATCCAGCTTTTGCCAGGAGTCTGCTGTACGCTACATGCGCGTCCCGTGGGTGATGCATCAATTAAAGTGACCCCCCCCGCTACAACAGACAAATAGGAACTATATACAACAGATACAATGATTACATTCAAAAATAAATAAAATTTACAATATATATAAAACAAAAGAAGTTCAGTATATATAAAAAAAAAGTTTTGAGAATGTTCACAATAAAACAAACTAACTCAGCCACACTGTTGTGACTTTAACTGCACATTTTGAAGGTTTACCAATATATAATATATAAAATCCAATGTCTGTCCGCTTTTCACGAGAGAAAAACGTCACGGATTCAGATCGGGTTTATATACAATTTGCTTGAACATTGCGGTTGACTTTGCGACTTCTCTCATTTCGCCATGTATCAGAGTTCGCTTGCGGTACCGATTTTTTTGCGCGTATCCGAGATCCACGCAACGGGCCGGAGGAGGGGTCTTCCTCACTCACCAGCTTCGGGGCGTGTGCCTCAACTCCGCTTAGCTGGCGAACGAGAGAACAATTGAATTCAACTCTGTTTGATATTTAAAATCAAGTGTTACTTAGGTCTTGATGAGTTTGAGTTCGAATATTCTCTTAAGCGTATGCCACATTGAAAAGAGATTGCAATTCATATTGTGGATCGTGATTTTCTGTTTAAAGGATCGTGATATGATTTTTTGGAAAGATCGCCCACCCCTAATTTGACTAATCAAGTTTTCAAATTTATGTAGGATCCATTAACCTAAAGGGGTTGCGAGCTACCGGTAGCTCGCGAGCGACGTGTTGGAGACCCCTGATGTCCTGCACAGAGCGTTCGACTTGTGTCAGTTTCTACAATTTGGGGTGTTGTTGAAACTGAGAAACATTATGCGCCAGAGATTTCAAAAACTCCCAATTCTTGTCGAACCACCACACACACACACAAACTCAAAATAAACTGTTTCAGATGCCATTTGACAAAGCCTCCCAAAGCCGACCTATACGTACAGAGATCGAGAATAGCAAAAAGTAAAGCAGCCTTTAATAAAGGCGCAAACAAGTGGAAATGTCACTGCTCCTGAAGGATCATACTTCGTTTTAAGAAGCAGTCCCCCTAAATAGTGTGTATTATAGCCAAATAGAGAAATTGACATATCAAGCTGTCAATTAGCTCGTAGAAAGTTAATACAAATCAATAGCAGCTAACGCACTGCACCATAGAGGTGTTGTATTCGCCAACTTTTAAGAAGTTAATCCGACACGGATTCACGCAATTAAATCTTTATTCAACTCGCCAACTCCAGTTTCACAGCATGGGTTAATTTTATTTTATTTTTTTTTAAATAAAAACAGATTACCCCGCAATAAGCTTTTTTTCCATATATATATATATATATATATATATATATATATATATATATATATATATATATATATATATATATATATATATAAACACGAATCCCTGCGACATAAACCTTCTACTGCAGCATAGGTACGCCATATTAGAGAACGGTAAAGAACGAAGGTCAAAGCGCTTGGGTATCAATAGCTCACAGTGTCGTACCCAGATTTGTAAATGACTTCCGTAACGCTGAAAAACGGCTTAGCGAGTAACAGTTCAAAAAAAAAAAAAAGGAAATTAAAAGGAACTCCTAAGCTACACTTGAGCTCGCTTCACAAGCACTGCATATACAGTTCTGGTTAAAATAATTTACTCTTGCAGCCTACAAGTTATCGTAAAAGCCGTTATACGCACACGAACCCCGGCCCATTGCATATAGCGTTTTCGTCATATAAGAAGTCCGTGTAGAGAAATTAACAGCTGAATATCACACGACGCTGGTCCATCACATAATTCACGTGTTAGGGCAGATTAAGAGAAATACTTAATGACGTTGATGAAGTCCAGAACTGTAAATTTATACACGTGTTCGATTTTGAGTAAACTAAAAGGTCAACGTTTAGAGAGGAGTTTGAAAAGCGAGTTGTACTGTTAAAGTTGTCGGCTTTTATTCAAAATATTATGGTAACATTAGCATTTAAATTTACTTCAGTAACGCCAATGATATGAAAATGTAATCGTTTCAAAAACTTCTTGATTATATAAAACGGTCACCCATTTCCAAATGGGTTGTCCATTTTGCTATTAAAATTTCAAAAGACTATGAAATTTGTGTGTTAAATCTGCACCTAGCGATATAGTTGGTTCCCAAAAAGGCCCATCCACATGAAGGTTCCAGAAAGAACCCTTTGGACCCATAATGGGCTCCACAGCCAATAACCATATTAGTGACATATCAAAAGCTGGTGATTTTAAGAGTACTCTTACTGACAACGCCATGTTCTTAATATGTTGATATACTGTAACCTACCATGCAGGAACTTTCTAGATGTTTTTCAAAGCACAGAATCATATTCAAGGAACCAAACCAAAAAAATAAAATAAAATAAATTAAATTAATGGTGCATGCTCATGCAGTTTCCTTACATTCATCCATTTTCTAACCCGCTGAATCCGAATACAGGGTCACGGGGGTCTGCTGGAGCCAATCCCAGCCAGCACAGGGTAGGAACCAATCCTGGGCAGGGTGCCAACCCACCGCAGGACACACACAAACACACCAAGCACACAATCACCAGAATCACCAATCCACCTAACCTGCATGTCTTTGGATTGTGGGAGGAAACCGGAGCGCCCGGAGGAAACCCACGCAGACACGGGGAGAACATGCAAGCTCCACGCAGGGAGGACCCGGGAAGCGAACTCCTAACTGCGAGGCAGCAGCGCTACCACTGCGCCACCGTGCCGCCCCATTTATATCATTTTCTTTTTAATTACTATCATAGTGGAGTAACGCTCAACAAACATGATTAATTTACAGTGATGTCACTGAACTGGCGACTATAGAACGCCACAGTATTCGTGGAACTAAACATTTCTGTTTTATGTTGGTGATGCTCTGCGACTGAAACGATCGTTTCAGCGGTGTGGGAGGCTGTGCAGGTGTGGGTGCGTGGATCGCAAAGATAGATAGATAGATAGATAGATAGATAGATAGATAGATAGATAGATAGATAGATAGATATGAAAGCACTATATAAAAGAGATAGATAGATAGATGTTAAAGGCACTATATAAAAGAGACAGTGTGAATGCCACTACAAACAGCAAAACATGCACAATTAAAACTATCCCGAAGGAGAAGTAGGACGAAGAACAAAACCATCTCTAAAAGCTTCTTCCAGGCTGAAACTTACATAAAGGGAAAAGGATCTCCCTTTTTTACCATGCTATCACAATCGGAAGGGGTGAAGTTAAAATAAATGCTCTAGATGTTAGAATAATTGTGCCTTACCAGTATTCTCTGGTTAAGTCCGATTTCATAAGAGGTTGCGCTTCCTCCTCGATTCAGTGCACGATACCATTCACTGATTGCGTGTTCACTCAGACTTGAACGCGCAGTCTGTGAAAAGTTAACTGTCATGAGCAAACCGGACGAGACTAAAATAACAAACGCCCTAGTTTAGGTTTATCCTTAAAAAACCTTAATGTCAAAAAAATGTAACCAGAAAAATACTTACGTTTAGCCAAAAAGACAGGAGTCGCCGCTTCCAAGGTAATTAGCAGATGTAGATCACCGTACTCTTCTAACACGCTTAAATAGGCATCTGCCCTTATCAATCATTTTCAGTCAGTGACTGGTGGCTTCAGATTATCACTCCCTCGTTGTGACTATTTATCTGCAGGCTCAACTAACTGCGTAATGTGCGCTGGTGGAGTTCTTTATTTTCAACCTGTTATCTGACTTGATTCCCACACATGAATAGATTTGCCTATTTTGAATAATTTACGAGAATTCCAAATCATTAAAACTCAGCATATATATATATATATATATATATATATATATATATATATATATATATATATATATATATATATATATATATATATATATATATATATATATATATATGTCAATGTATGTATGTTCCAGCATCACATTCGAACGGCTGCAGCGATTTTCATGAAACTTGGTGCACATGTTTCTCATTGGTCGACTAAAATACTGTAGGAAATCAAAGGATGGGGGTGATCTTGCGGTCTTGTATACACGTTATAATCCAGTAGACACTCCAGTAGAACGACCACCAGAGGGCGAACTGGAGGTGACTGTCAGCATTATTTAGACAAGCACATTAGTGAGTCCTCAATGTTTGTGAATTTATTTTTATTTTTAAAGTTGTGTTTTTTTAATTATATATTAAAAAAAGCAGTTTTTTTTCCCCACGGGCTACGCTGGGTATTTCAGCTAGTATATATATATATATATATATATATATATATATACAAAGAGAGAGAGTATATGTTTAGATGGCTCCTCAAAACCGAAAAACTTGGTTCAGGAATGGTAATTCTAAATGTATGAGGAGGCTTATGCTATACACATAAAACTGCACAATACACGGGGATGACTCAATGCAAATTATTAACAAGTAAATATTTTTAAATTCTATTGCTAATAATAATGTAAAAGTAGTCAAATAGTTTTAAGGTTGCGTTTGCAAAAATTGCAAACTTGTTTAAAAATTGGTCGAAATGACTGTAAAATTTTGCATATATATATATATATATATATATATATATATATATATATATATATATATACTAGCAAAATACCCGGGCTTCACAGCGGAGAAATAGTGTGTTAAAGAAGTAATGAAAAAGAAAAGGAAACATTTTAATAATAATGTAACATGATTGATAATGTAATTGTGTTGTCATTCATATGAGTGTTGCTGGCATATATATATATATATATATATATATATATATATATATATATATATATATATCAGTATATATACATATATATATATATATATATATATATAGCAGAATACCCGCGCTTCGCAGCGGAGAAGTAGTGTGTAAAAGAAGTTATGAAAAAGAAAAGGAAAAATTTTAAAAATAACGTAACATGATTGTTAATTGTTTTGTCATTCATATGAGTGTTGTTGTCATATCTATATATATATATATATTGTAT
>NC_053158.1:197025125-197059219 GCF_016835505.1 Polypterus senegalus
AGAGCCGCTAATGATTCTGATCAACTTTGTCCACAATAAAAATAGATTATTATTACTAATTGGTCAGTCGAGTAACATCTATATATATAATTCACTAAGGCAAGACAACCATGAAAATCACGCCGGAAGGGGCGTGGATTCACTAAGTCGCCGACAAGTGAGACACCTATGGCGCACGCAGGAAGGAACCACGCCCACCAACTCCAAGACCATTGGATATGACGACAACTCGCAGGGCCACGCCCACCAAGTCGGACGCGAGGACACAGAAAAAGTGGCGTCATTTATATTCGTCTGTCGTGGAGGCCACATGCGGTGCAGGTCAGGTTAATGTCATGTTCATGTCATGCACCTCCGAGCTACGTTGACTGTTCATAGAGGCATGTTTCTCGCGGAGGTGAATCGCCATATGCAGCGTGTGAAACGGTTTGCGAGGGGTATCTCATGGGATCTTTAAAACAATCATTTACAACTGAGGTTAAAACACAATGAAGTAAGCAGTTTACGAGTTTTCGGTTACAACGCATGACCGCTTGCACCATAGCAAACTGTTTTACACACTACATACAGCAATTCGCATCCGCGACAAACATGCGTCTTCTTAGATGCTCCTGCAGGAACACGGAAGACGTTTTCCTGCCCACCAACACTCCTTTTTCACTGGCCCGCGTCTACCCTCGCTCTCTACGCATTCACACTGCCTACCCATGTGCCCTGACGCAAAAACTCACCGACCACCCAGTTAGCCCCTTTCGTCTGTGCAAGGAGTCCACATGCACGTCTTAGCCACGTTGACTTTTTATTATTCTTTTCGGTTTCGACACCAACCGCGTCCACCATGAAAAACCATGCGAAAGGAACAACAATGCCCCGCCCACAAACTCTACCCCCTCCTCCCACGTGCTCAGGAACGCACCTCAGACCACTGCCCGCCAAATCAAACAGCTCATCAAACACATACTCACTCGCTTTGGTCTGTGCTGTGGTCCAAACCCAGCTGTGAGCCACGTTGACTATTCTTTTGCCCTCCATGGCTACCGCTTCAAATGTATTTCATGGAAACAACACTTCTTTCAATGTTATAGAAATTCCTGCTTCAGGTAACTGTTTGTTTCTGTCAGTCGGGTTTTTTTGGAGAAATGTCATTGACGAAACTGTTGCTCATAGCAAACTGTTTTACACGCTACATACAGCAATTCGCATCCGCGACAAACATGCGTCTTCTTAGATGCTCCTGCACTTTGTACACACACCCCCGTGGTCGGGTGTCTTGGTGGATTATATGTAGAAAGGCAGCCAAAACCGCACAGAGCAATGAAAAGTCTTCGTGAGTCACAGGTAGGGTTACCACTTTTAATACAAACAAATAAGGGACGCATACTGCAGCGGGGGCCACGACCACGGAACGCGCAATTTCATTCTCAAATACGGGACGATTCCGTATTTTAAACGACGGGTGGCAACCCTAGCCTCACAGGTGCATCTGCACTGTACAAAGACGACAATGTCTCGAGTGACGAGTTGGAGGTGGGCACTTCAGCAGGCGGTGTATACTGAACGAGAAATCAGCAGGCTAGCATGACGGAGGGAGCGGAGTGGATGTCGTCCTCCGCGCCTGTGCACCGCACAGACGATTGTGTGTTGGTTCGTTCCGTGCATTGGTTAAAACCCAATGAAGAAAGCAGTCTTTAAAAACCAATAAGCCCGGTGCCTCTGTTTCATTACCGTCTCACCTGATTCACCAATGCAGGCCCCGCAACAGGCGATCCGGCGGCGTCATTCCCATGACCCGGGGGGGTGGAGTATAGTTACAAAGCTGAAACTTAAAGGAATTGACGGAAGGGCACCACCAGATGTGGAGCCTTTCGCTTCATTTGACTCAACACAGGAAACCTCACCCGGCCCGGACAAGGAGAGGATTGACAGCTCTTTCTCGATTCTGTGGGTGGTGGTGCATGGCAGTTCTTACTTAGTGGAGCGATTTGGATGCTTATTACCGAAAACGAACGAGACTCCCGCCTGCTAAATAGTTACACGACCCAACAGCGGTCGGCGTCCAAATTCTTAGAGGGACAAGTGGCTTTCAGCCACGTGAGATTGAGCATTAACAGGTCTGTGATGCACTTGTATGTCCGGTACTGCACGCGCGCTACACTGAATGGATCAACGTGTATCTACCCGGCGTGGGTAAGCCGTTGAACCCCATTTGTGATGCAGACCGTGGCTTGCAATTGTTCCCCACGAACGAGAAATTCCCAGTACGTGCGGGTCATACGCTCGCACTGATTACGTTCCTGCCCTTTGTAACCCATCCCTCCCCGGTCGGGTGACTTGGTGGATTATATATAAAAAAGCACCTAGAACCGCAAAGAACAATGAAAAGTCAATGTGGAAACCGACTGAGGCGGTGTTTGGAAAATTAACAGTCAACGTGACTCACAAGTGCACGTGGACTGTACACAGACTAAAGCGACTCAGGTAGGGAGTTGGGGGCGGGCACATAAGCGGGCAGTGCGTACTGAACGAGCGCCGTTCAACCCCGTCCTTCGCTTTGGAAGGAGAAGGCGCACCTCCGGTTTTCAGTCACGGACAATTGTATGTTGCTTCGTAGCGTGCATTGTTGCAATGTTACTTTTCTTGGTGGTTTATTAAATTACGGATTTTTCAAATGTTTATTTTTTCCTCTGTGCTTAAAAATCATTTAAAAAGCGGCCTGATTATGCGGCGTATGCTACGCCGCGGGTTGGCTAGTGTTCAATATTTTTGTGACAAGCTGCTGACCAGTAACATTGGTTTCTATAGGTCTAGTTTACCATCTCTGTGGAGTTTTCACTTGATTCCTTATTGCATATGTCAGCGTTTCTCAACATTTAAGTATTTGCGACCCGAGTTTTCATAACAGTTTTAATCGCGCCCTCCTAACATTTTTTTGAAATGTAGATGCATATTTTATTATACCTACTTAACTTTTATCGACATTTATCTTATTTTTCTAGTATCAGAATGTAGTTTAAGTTAATTTGTTTTGGTTTCAACAGATGTTTGTTTCATATTTTTGATTTTCTTTTTTTCACATCTTCGCGCCCCACTTTTTGTTACTTCACGCCCCCCTAGGGGGGCCCGCCCCACAGGTTGAGAACCACTGGCATATGTGCATCAAAGTGTGCGTGAGAACTGGTGTGGAGTGCCCAAGAGTGCACTGCGTTGCTGTGGTGGTTCCTGCTTATTGATGGTGTTGACGTATTAGTCTCGCACCCGGTAAAGCGATAGATCTTTTGAGAAAAAATAATTTATTCATTCTACTGGTTATTTACACTTTCTGAGCGTTACAGAAAGATTATTTGAATGTTTAATTAAAAACAATTTAGTGAAATTCAGAATCTCATTTATCTTGTACCGTACAGTAGTTTGCCGTAAATCCAGAAAACAATATAGTTAAATCCTCGTCGTTAAATTATTAACTTATTAAACGGTGGGCGTAAGTTGACGTAACGGTTTTAGTGACCGGTTTACTGTAAATTAATCGGTGATGAGATCTCTTTATTTACATTATTGTAGTTCAAACAATGCCTTAAATCTTTAGATTCGACGTCTCAATTAAAATACATCGTGAGAATGTTTAAACTGCAGTAGCGCCTGTCTCTTGCAAAAAAGAAAGGATTCGAATGGCTCCTTTTGCATTATTCTATTTATTAATTATGTTTAATAAATTGTACTTGCAGGTAAACCTTATCAAGGTTACAAAATGTTTTTCTTTTTTCTTTCTTTCTTTCTTTCTTTCTTTGATAAGGGATTATCCTTTACACATTTATTTCTTTAATTTTATGTTTGAAAAGATTTAAGATTAAGAAATATGTTAAAATATAGCAAGAATTTCATTAAGCAATGCAAAATTGTATGTAAAATAAATTTCTGTACAATCGTTTGTGTCGATAGCAGTCAACAATGTGAGGTCTGGATGTCTGTTAGTACTCGAAACAAAGTGAAAAACTGAAATAACAAGGGTGCAGAAGTAAGCTCTGTATCCACATACAGTATATATATATATATATATATATATATATATATATATATATATATATATATATATATACACACACACACACACACACAGTGGCGTGCAAAAGTATTCAATCCCCTTGAAAATCATCCTAATTTTATCCATGTCAAAAGATTCGTAAATATCAGTATTTTTAATGTGAACTCTCATGCTATAAAAATACATTTCATAATAATAATAATAATAATAATACATTTTATTTATATAGCTCCTTTCCCATGCTCAAGGTGCTTTACAGAGTCTTAGAAAAAAAATCAGGGTATATGTAACATTGGATACAAATGTTTTCCTGAATAGAACAATGAAACAGATAACAAAACATTAAATAGAATAAAGGACAATAAACCAGAGTAAAATACTAATTTCAATACTAAAAGAAAAACCTAACAAATAAACTAATTTGTGATATAACAGACGCACAAATTATGCTGCTGGTCCGTGCAAGGACTCTTGCATTCATGTCAGACTGGAACAAGCTCTCTTGCAATATTGTGCCGTATATTTGTGTCCATCCATTGTCTGTTCAACTCTGAGAAGAATCCCAGTTCCAGCACATGAAAAGCATCCCAAGAGCATGATGCTGCCACCGCAATATTTCACCGTAGGTCTGGTGTTTCCTGAGGCCTGGGAAGTGTTAGTTTTACTCCACACATACCTCTGTAAAGTCTGGTAAAAAGTTTATTTTTGGACTCATCTGAACATAAAACCTTCTCCCATATCTTTGCTGGGTCTTTCTCTTTCTTTGTGGCAAATGCCACACATGCTTTCATTTGGTCCTTCTTAAGGAGTGGCTTCTTTCTTGATACCCCATGGTAGAGGGCTGTTTTATAGAGAGCTCTTGAAATTGTGGACCCATGTACCTTCACTCCAGTTTCAGCCACAGAACCTTGTAGAGATCTGAGAGTGATTGTTGGAGTTTTAGTGGCATCTCTCACCAGTCTACATCTTGCTCTGTTGCTTAGTTTTAAGGGATAGCCTGTTCTAGTAAGAGTCTGGGTGTTATGATGAACCTTCCACTTTCTGATGATGGATCCAACAGTGCTTAACGGGACATTCAAACTCGGAATATTTTGTAGCCATTTCCTGCCTTGTGCATTTCAATGACTTTGTTTCTTACAAGAGCAGAAAGTTCCTTTGTCTTAATTTTTGCAGAGAATGTCACACAAAGACTATGGGCCTAACATAGGCTTTTAATACCCAGAGAGATAGAAAGGACTGACAAGTAGTATCTAATTATGTTTAATTATGACTCTAAAATGATTGCCACATTTGTGTTGTTTGTAGTTAATTTGTCATTTCAGTAAACTTGGAGCATCTGAACTACTGTGGTGTAAATACTTATGCAAATGCTTACTTTGGGGATTTTCTTCTTCAGTTAAATATCTACAGAAAATGGTTTATTTCATCCATCCATTTTCCAACCCGCTGAATCGAACAAAGGGTCACGGGGGTCTGCTGGAGCCAATCCCAGCCAACACAGGGCACAAGGCAGGAACCAATCCTGGGCAGGATGCCAGCCCACCGCAGGACACACACAAATACACCAAGCACACACTAGGGCCAATTTAGAATCGCCAATCCACCTAACCTGCATGTCTTTGGGAGGAAACAGGAGCACCCAGAGGAAATCCACGCAGACACAGGCAGAGCATGCAAACTCCACGCAGGGAGGAAACCAGGAAGCGAACCCAGGTCTCCTAACTGCGAGGCAGCAGCGCTATCACTGCGCCACCTTGCCGCCCAAAAATGGTTTATTTTCACTTTGGAAATGTGTTGTTACAGCATAAGAGTATACATTCAGATTACTGAATGGATAAATATATGTACTTCTGCACACCACTGTATGTATATATATATATATGTATATATATATATAAATATATACGAGGGACATTGAAAAAGTTTCTGCACCTTTATATTTTCACTGGAATCGGTGAAGGCGAGAGGAGTAGTAACTGGACACTAAAAAGTTGGTATGAAGATGGGAAAATTACATCACAAATGAAGATGACTGTAGAAAAGCGATTTAGTTTGTTTTTGAAATTCTTAATAAAAAGAGTTAAAGATAGTGCGGAAATATTTGAACATTCCTTGTGTTTGCATATATATATATATTGTGGCAAGCGGCTGGGGGTGAAACCCAGCCCGGATGCCCGGAAGGACCAGAGGAGGGCTTATACCTCCTCCAGACCACGAGATGGCGACCATTCTGGTGGCTTTGGGGACCACGGAACAGAGCGTAGAAGCTCAACCCTATTGGGGCCCGTGGTCACTGCCAGGGGGTGCCCGGATGCCTGAGGAGTCTAGGCCTTCAGCACTTCTGCCACACCTGGAAGTGCTGGGGGGAAGAAGACCAGGGACACTTCCGCAACACCTGGGAGGGCCGGCAGAAGGTTATCGTGAGGCACCTGGAGCACATCCGGGTGATTATAAAAGGGGCCGCTTCCCTCCGTTCGAAGGCTGGAGACGGGTGGAAGAGGACGGAGCTCGGAGGACAGGAGTGGAGACAGCCAGGAAGGAAAGGCAGTGGAGAAAGAGGCCTGGACTTTGGGGTGATTGGTGCTGTGGCACTGGGATGTGTGCTGTCACTTGTAAATAGTTGTAAATAAACGTCCCAGATGGGACGCCTTTGTGGGAAGCAGCCTGGACACAGACAGGTAGACATTGTTTTAAGCACCACACATGTTTATTTATAACTATTTACAAGTGTTTCATTATAATATCCACACAAGTGTAATATTTTTTTAATTTGTTTATTCTAGATGTGGTTCTTGTTCTTGTTCTTGTTAACCTTGAATCTAAATAAAACCAGACATTATGGCAGGTGGTAATTTCACTTTCACACAGTAGGAGATTCTTTTAACTTTGTTTGAAGATTACACATTTACCTTCTGCATCAGAAGACTTCTCTACTGCGATTTTTACTGTTGTGAGCAAATGCATAAAGCTAAACTATGTACAGGCTATAGTACTGTGGTTGAAATATTGGCAGGCTGCTATGGTACGGAATAAGACAAGAAGATAAAATCGAAACCAAAACACATTTATGTTAGTCAAAATTGGGAATTCAAACACTTTTGTGATCAAAGTTGTTTAACATTTCAATATCAAATACAGATATAGATCAAACAACACCACTTTTGAGAACCCTTCAAAATCAACACCTACATCCCTACACTGTAAAGCAGGGGTCCTCAATCACGGTTCTGGAGGGCCGCAGTGGCTGCAGGTTTTTGCTCCAACCCAACTGCTTAATAAGAAGCAGTTATTGCTCAAGTAACACTTCTGCTTCACTTTAGTTGTCTCGCTCGTTAAGATTTTAAACCCTTATTGCTTATTTTAGTCTTAAACAGCTGTATTCTTGGTTTTTAATTGTTCCTAATTAGCAATAGCATGCAAATGACAAAAGGGACCAGCATTTCTCCAATTAGCTTGTTACCATTTACACCTGTGTGTATTTATCATGCACTATTTGGTTTAATTTAAATATCTGGAAGGAAAGTGAAGAGAAAAAAGTGAAGGACTGAGAATTAGTCATCCATTTTAGCCTTCAAATCATTTGGATGATATCCTTAGAAAGGGGAAGAAAATCTAAGATATGAGAATTACCTGACATAGCAGAGATAAAGCACTAACAAGCCATGAAATTAAATTATTGGCAAGAATTGCTTTCTAATTAAGCAACCAGGTTAGAACAAAAACCTGCAACCACTGCGGCCCTCCAGGACTGTGATTGAGGACCCCTGCTGTAAAGGATTGCTGTAAATTTACAGCGAGTTTCCTACAGTATTTTCCTGTATTTTGTTTACGCAGTTACATGCTGTAATATTTTAAAGAATGGCTGTACATCTACAGCAAGGAGCTGTTTTCAAAACTTAATACAGTAATATATCAAAAATACAGTAACATACTGTAAATTAGTTAAGATACAGTAACATACTGTATAAGCAAGGCATTCTGGGATTGGTTTGAACAGGAAGTAATAAGAGTGGTGCAAGCTGAGCAGAGGTTTTGGTTCAGAAAACCACATTAGAACTTTTAGAACTTCTCTTACGTCCTGTTAATTATGTTGTAGCTTCTAATTATTTATCTTTTTATCACTCTGCCTATTCAGTTCATTTATTTTTAATATTATTCGTTTCGCACTTTCCATTGTTCAGTGAGACCGGGAACAGCGTGTGAAGCAGGAGAATTAAAAGTTCCAGAAACAATTCATTACCGTTTTGACTTGGTGAGCCTCTGTCTCTTTTATTTTTTGTGCATTTTTTTTTAAGTTTTTTTTTGTCTATGTGAGTGAGTTCATTAGTTATTCATTTGACAGTTGTTTCACATCCTCAGCATTTGTGTTTGTATGTGTGTATAATTGCATAACTTTATTAGTTAGTTTGTACTTAAAGTATCAAATAGCCTGTATAGCCCACACAACTATTTTGCCTTGCTTGAAGTGGAAAGCCATTTCGTCCAGTTAATGTTTAAACAATATCTTTATTTTTAAATTATCACAAAGTACTCTGCATATACGTTTTTGCTCAGTGTGTCATTAGACCACATACATTCATTCTAAAGTAAAATGTCAGTTAGACATCCTGGCATTATAAAATAACAGATGTTACCGTGTGCTGTCATTTTACATATAAGGACAAAGTGGTTTTGCACAAAGTACACAAGTTCCAAACTCTTTTAACTCAGTAAACTTTAAAGTTAGTCAAAGCAGTTGTGGCAGCTTAGCTATTTGTTACCAGTTATTGTCAGCTAAGGAACCTGCTTACAGCAATGAGTTGTTGCATATTTTTCTGACTTAAATTGATTAATCAACTGACCTAAAATGCTGCAGCGTCAATTTTGTGATCATGATTTTGAAACAATATTGCCGTTTTGTCAGCACATTAAAATTTATAGTTATGTTCCTGTTATTTTATAGATCATGTATCCATCTGTGGGTGGTGCAGTGGTAGCGCGGCTGCCTCACAGTTAGGAGACCCGGGTTCTTTCTGCGTGGAGTTTGCATGTTCTCCCCGTTTCTGCGTGTGTTTCCTCCGGGTGCTCCGGTTCCCTCCCACAGTCCAAAGACATGCAGGTTAGGTGGGTTGGCGCCCTGGATTGGTTCCTGTCTTGTTGGCTGGGATTGGCTCCTGCAGACCCCCATGACCCTGTGTTCGGATTCAACGGGTTGGAAAATGGATGGATGGATGTATCCATCTACCTTAGAAAAAATGAATCATGCAAGGAAAACTTTTCTCAGTACATTCCTATTAGAAGCACTGTTTTATTATTCAGGAAACAATATAAGGAAACAAAAGCTGAAATCAGAACAAAATATATTCTCTGATTTTTCCAATGGCAGATAACATTTATGAGAACAGTGTGTTAATACTGATTCAGAATCGTTAGGTTTAATCTTATATCAAGTTGCCTTTGAAGGTGCCAATTGACTTGGATCAAAAAAGAAAAAACCTGAGATTCTTGCTGTTTGTGTCATGCGTGCAATCCCGTTACTTTTCTGTAGGTCAAGCATTGAGCACATGCCGTTAGTTTAGTTGTGCAGGATTTTAAATACTTGGGTCAAGTGCCAGAGCAGGAGACAGTCTCAGCTCACACTACATTTCTGGATCTGTTGCAAATTTTAGTAGGAGTAGCAACTTTTGCAGATATTGTGACTGTCAAACATTCCAGTCAGGAAACACTTTACAGAAAGAACATGCATGTTGTTCTGGACAGAAATGACGAAGGTGTTGTATCTGGGAAAATTCAGTCGATTCTCATTCACAGCAATTCCAATGTACAGTGCATGTTGTCACAAAGAAATAACTTTCTTGTAGACCAGGGAGTTCACTGATTGACATCACAAAATTTGGGTCACTTATGCATTAATCAAAATAATCTGCCTACCTTGTGTAGTCTGACTGTAATGGTTCTTCGTCATTCTTTTCCATTACTAGAATGATGTCTGAGTTACAAAAAGAGATTAAGCAAACCTTACTGTGAGTAATACCAAGCCTTCCTGACGAGCCATTCAATCAGTCAGTTGAGAAATGTGTAGGCTGAGGAGTAGAAGATTTAATGTACGTGAAAGAAGAGGACTTCTTAAGAGTTCATACAACCTGTCCAGTGCCAAACTGTTCACATGGTAAGTCAGACAATAAGCTAATTATGTTGTGCACATTGTTTGTTGTGACACTCTTGAACTGATATTTCATTACATTTTCAGAACAAAGAAGCAGCATTTTAGTTCAGTAATTAGTTTGACCGAGGTCTCCTCAAAATTCACCACAAATGAGCTCCTCAGGCTCCTCAGTAAGGAAATGGATGGACTCACGCTTCAAGCAGATGTGAGTTAAATATTTTTTGAAAATCATATGTATGATTGCATGCGTGACTTATATGTCGTAATGTCTGCTTGAATGTTGTGTCAATTTTTTAATCTTTTACTTCAGGTATTTGCCACTTCAGCAGATGTCCAAGGAACCCTCAACTTGCCTGACAGTCCTTGAATTATAATTCTTGGTATGTAGACATAATAGTGCAGATTATCTAATTGTACCTGATAAAAGTTTCTCATGTTTCAGAGTACACTTTAATGAATGTAATTTTGTAATTTTTATTTTCAGGTCAAACTCTAAGCAACCAGCAGTGGATGGTGAGCATTGAAGGTCACGTTGTATGTGAGGGAACACAACTCAGCTTTGTCTGTGGCCGTACTGCTGTGTTTGCTTCATGTGTGGACACTTTTTCTTTGGTGTTGTTTCTTGTGACTGAAGACAGAGAAAGCAAAATTAAAGTTAGAAATATTCTTTATTCTTTATTCATACACACCAGGCAAGGGTTAAATGACAGAGAAACACAGCCCTAGGACACTGCCCTTCATCTGAACCGAGGGGCCCGTGTCCCCCATTCGTATGGGGCTTTAAGACTTTAGTTAGATAAGCATTATCAAATAATCTAAGGGTGGAGTACATCTGTTGGGGCCTGATGAGTCCACACCCATTAGTCGCCCAAGAAGTAGCACTTGTTTTCGTACACTGTAAGCATGCGGGGTCTGCATGACTCCTACCACACACCCCATAGAACATGCTTTCTGTCACATACATCAGATTTGTCAAGCACAAGTTATTGACCTGTATTTTTTATTTTTCCACACATGTTATAATTTCAACCTCCAATATAGGAAGAGACTTGAAGCACCCTTGATTTTGTTCAAAGGTAAAACATTGGCTTATTTTCCATACATACATTTTCATTAAAACTGACTTACACTTCCATCAGACTTTATTACACACTGCCTGTAAAACGTTTGCACACTCCTCTTAGACACACAGTAAGCTTATTCTCCTTCTCATACCCTATTACATTTTTGTGACACACTATTAACCACCCTGACACACACCATGATATTTTTTCTATAAATTAAATCAGTTAAAAGTAAATATTGGCAAATTCAGTTATGTACTTGAATCATTTTAAGACAATGCAAATTGTTGAGAGTGCAGGAACTAAGGAACTGTTTTGAAGATGTGTTATGGGTTCACCTTCCCACATGAACCTGAAGAGGAACCATTGTAGTCATGACAAAGTGAATGATTTTTTTTATTTTATAAACAATTAAGTACATGTGTTTTTCCTTCTTTTTGTCATTTAGATGATATATTGACATCAACCCTGAACAAATGTTCAAGGCCAATCAAGGAAAAGCAACATCCAAGAAGACTAGCCAAGTAGTCCATAACAAGAAGAACGCAGTAAACCCTCATTTTTCCTATCCACTTTGTAAGATAATGGACTTTGAACAGAATTCATTCAAGACCACTTTGTTCACTTTTAATTTTGACAGTTTAGGCATTTTTTGTCTAACATGGTGTTCTTATTCTATTTTAATGTGAAAGTCAACATTGGTGTTATACTTTTAAATTTATTATTTAAAGCTGCACTATGTTTATTGCCAGTGTTTCCCACCTCTGTTGCAACCATTTGTGTTTATCTGAAATAATGAAAGACTGCTAACAATTAAAAACTGGTAATGTAAAAGCTAATCAAGACCATAAAATAAATGTTTATTGGAATGTTTCAGATGAAAGAAGCATTATTTGTTTAAATTAATCTGTCAGTAAATATTGCAATTTAATGTCCTTATCAATGCTGTAGTGACACTATACAATGGTATTCACAGCATGACCAATGTAAAAATACAATACGTAACTATAGAAAATACAGTTCTAACATTTTCTCATGTAATTTTACAGTAAAAATTTCCTTGTAATTTTACAGTAAAATACTGGCAGCAGAGTTAAAATTACAACGAAACATTTTACAGTGTACATCTTTGTACAGTTGAAGAGTGGTGTGGGTTTTCTATATATATATATATATATATATATATATATATATATATATATATATATATATATATATATATATATATATATATATATATATATATATATATATATATATATATAAATGGGGACAAAGTTGCTTTTTTGCGTTCTGGGTGCTTGTATGTATTATTTGCATGCACGCTCTGAAATTGTTTTTCAGCGTTACCGTCGGCCGTTTACAAATCTTTTGAGTGGGACACTGTTGCGATATTCATGATACACGCGCTTAGATCTTCGTTCTTTCCGTGCAGTAATACTGCTTAATAGTACGTGTATGCTGTAGTAAACGGTTAACTTGCAGGCTTTTCCGTCTTAGGGGTTTTTTTTTTGTTTTTGTTTTTTTTTAAATGCCCATTGTTGGCGTGTGTGGTTTTTAAAACCCATCAAGCCATGCTCCATGTATGTGTGAGGAGTTTGTCAATTTGAAGATTTAATTTCGTGAATCAGTATTGGATTAACGTCTATTCTGTTGCCGAATACAACACCTCTGTTGTAGTAGTGTGTTGACTGGTATTGATTGCAATAACTTTCTACAAGCCACTTGAAAGCTTGATGCCAATTTGTCTAAATGGCTACAGTAAATACTCTTGCTTCCAGTTGCTTCCTGATCCTTTAAGAGCAATATCGTGAAAGGGGAGGGCTGTACAGGGTGGTCCAGATCTAATTATGAAACTTTTAATGAAATGCACCTCGGAAACATTGCCCGTTATCGAGAAGAAGCGAACACATCGCACCTGCTGTTCGACTGACAACCGTCTCCCCTCCATTTTGGAATACAGGGCAGGTGCTGCCATCTATCGGCAACAAAGAATTTGTTGTGAATTCTCTATGTAATAAACTTAAAGTTATAGCGTAATGAAAATTGCACAATTAGATCTGGACCACTCTATACTATCAACCCATACAATTGTCACAAAAAATGGCACTTCCTGACTTGCCTTTGTATTTGCTGTGGGTGAAAACTGATGTTCATGAAATATGAACTTTGCTGTGAACTAATTTTTAAAGATTAAATTTCTGTTTTATACCTGTAGCATTCTTAAATGTGACGGACTTGGATTAAAGAATGGGCGTTTAGTGATGGGCATTAAAGCTGAACTCCACAGGAACCAGTTCCTTTTTACTATTCCTTCTTGATTGCTTGGACCCAAGATAATTTAAATTTTGGCATCAAAACTTAGTGTTCCTATTTCAACTCTGTGACAAATAGAAGATGGATTGTATAATGCAGTGTTTCTCAACCTTTTTTTCCACGTGTGCCCCATTTTTTTTCATATTTAGGTGGTGCTCCCCCACCCTTAAAGTGTGTGTGGTGTGTGTGTTTTTTTTTTTTTTTACATGCAAATTTTAAGATTTTTTCACTCCAGCAACTCTGTATAATCTGTTTTAAATATTAGTAATCCAGATCTTAATCCAAAGGAACCATCTTTGTGTAAAATACTGTGCATGTTCTACATGCTAGCAAATTTAATTCGATATTTTGCTGGCTTGTGGGGGTTTTTTTGTTTGGTGTTGGGTTTTTTTTTTTTTAAATAGATAAACTGGCACTCTTCAGCCTCCTGGGCAATAACCCAGAGTGAGACTCAGGGTGACATGTAAAGAGCTTCCTTGCATTACGCCCAATTGTGTGGCCAAATCCATCTACTGAATGAGACATTTATACAAAAGCAAGGGAGTTAACTTGTGTGTGGCCAAATGCTCACATTTTAAATTGAGCAATACTGATAACCATGCAAACTGGTAATTGAACCTTTTTATAAATTTAAAATGATGCAAATAGCACTGTATGACTGAAATGCAATGTGCCTAGTGAATCATTGGGCAGGCCCACTGAAGGTTCACTTTGGTTCAAGAAATTGGGTGGCAAAACTAGAGCAATAAAGTAGGTTGATTAGATATTGGGACCCAAAGTTAAGTGAATGTGGGATGCAGATGTGGCAAGTTTTGTGCTGTCATATAACACATTGAGAATGTTGATTATGCTATTCAGACACTTGTATATGGGATTTTGTTTGTTGTTTTTTTTTAATAGTGTGCAATGAAACATCAGGTTGTATTGGTAACTGTCACCCAGATGTGTGCTACATTTACATTAAGCTGTAATCTGTTTTCATTTTGGCGTTTGTGTGTGTGTGTGTGTGGTGGGGTTTTTTTTTTCTTTTCTCTCTCTCCTCCACATTCTTTCATGGTATGTAAAACCAAAAGCCATCAGACCGAAAAGCTTCTTTCACCTGTCCAAAGCCACAATATCATTCATCATTTCTCTATTGTATTCATATACTTCCGCATGAGAATTCATTGGTTGTCATCTCTCATACATGCGCACACACAGAACCTGCCCCTCTGCCTAAAGCCAAAATCGGACCTGTTTGATCTTGTCGGAACAAGTTGCAGACTAGTTGGACTGAATCCTTGGGCATGTCGCATTATGTGACCATCTTCATGGGAGTGCGCAACCAACTGCTTCTGACTTGGTAAGATTATGTGAATGAAGGCTATGATACATTGGATGTGCCAAAGCCTTAAACTAATACTCGTAAAGGGAGCATCTTGGTTTCCAAAGATCAAAGTCAAAGTGAATTTTGTCATCTCAACCATATACAAGTTTACAGATAGCGAAATTGCGTAGCTCAGGGTCCACAGTGTAACAGGACGTGCAAATAATAAATAGAATTTAAAATTAAAACAAAGACAAGACAAAGTAGCAGCAATATTGATGTGTAAGATATGTAATATAATAGATATAGATAATACAGAAATTATCAGTGTATGATGATAGTTGTTTAAGATGTGTAAACAATGACAGGTCAGAATGTTTCCTAGCAGATGGATGTCAAGAATGTCAAAATACTTAAAGGTCAGTATGAGATTTTCAGTTCTTTGAAGTTCGTCTTTACAGAAAAGTTGCTCGCATGTATAAAAGTTCTGTTTTTAGAGGTAGTTGAGGCCTTGTGGAAGATCCCAGGGGGCAGCATGGTGTTAAGGAGTCTGATAGCTTGGGGGTAAAAACTCTCCTGCAGCCTGGCAGATCTGGCTCCTATGCTGCAGTATCTTCTCTTGGATGTCTCTAAATCAGAAATAATGCAAAAAGCAGAAATGTACAATTAAATCAAACACTATAAATAAGTAAACCTTGAATATACTCAATGATCTGTGTGAGACACTGTCTGATTTCTACTTAAAATTGCACAATTGTCCTGTTGGGGGAAAAACCATGCAATCTTTGTTTGTAGTCTAGTCTTATTTTATTCCCTGATTAAAATGGTTGGGGTTTGGTTTGAAATATAAACCACAGCCTGATGTCTTCTCAGAAGCTGATGTTTATCATATGTCATCTAGACAGACTTCCCCTCTTGTTATAGTTTTCATGGATTATTTCTTAGAGTAAGCACTGTTTCCATCTTACCTAGCAGCCATTCCAAATGCACTGCAGAAGAGGTCATCCACCTGAAGCTAAGCATAGTCAGGCCTGGCCAGTACTTGGATGGGGAACCATCTAGGGAAAGCTTCAGTTGCTGCTAAAAGCGGTGTTGGTGAGGTCAACAGTGGGCACTTACTCTAGGGTTTGAATGTGGATCCCAATGCCCCAGTGTAGTGATGGGGATACTGTGCTGTAAAAATGGTGCCATCCTTTGGATGAGATGTAAAACCGAGGTCCTGACTCTCTGTGGATATAAAAGATCCCTGAGCATCCTTCTTAAAGAGCGGGGTGTATCCTGATGTCGAAGCTACTGTAAATTGATCACCATGGCCTGGTCATTCTAATCCCCTAATTATCCCCTGTCTCTAACTGGCTATGTCTTTCCCCATCTAACTACCTAACAGCTAACGTGTGGTGAGTGTAGTTGTGCAAAAATGGCTGCCGCTGCATCACCTATGTGATTGCTACACATTGCTGGTGCCTGAAGTGACTCCCCAATCACTGAACTTATTTAAGTAGTGAGAAAAAGCACTATATATACATTTGTTGTTGAGTATATTTTTCTCTGGTAATTTTCTAATTTAATTTGTTACTACAGTTTCTATAATATTGCATGGCACAGAAGTAAGAATTATTGATCTGTAGTTACCAAGATCCATTTTATCTCCCTTCTTGAGAACTAGATTCCAGTTTGCAACTTTCCAGTCCTCAAGTACTTATTTCTCAAGTAACTGCTCAAATAAGCCTAAGAAGGGTTTATAAATGACATCAACAAATTGTATTAGAAGAAATGAAAAAGTCCCATCAGGTCCAGGGTTTTGTAAGTTTTCAAAGTGTTGATGGCTTGAAACATATCTGTCCATTCTATTTTAAAATCTATGAACTTGGAGTAGCTTTTTGCAGATGATGTTGTCCTGTTTGCTTCATCAGGCCGTGATCTTCAGCTCTCTGGATCGGTTCGCAGCTGAGTGTGAAGCGGCTGGGATGAGAATCAGCACCTCCAAATCCGAGAGCATGGTCCTCAGCCGGAAAAGGGTGGAGTGCCCTCTCAGGGTTGGGGGAGAGATCCTGCCCCAAGTGGAGGAGTTCAAGTATCTCGGGGTCTTGTTCACGAGTGAGGGAAGAATGGAGCGTGAGATCGACAGGCGGATCGGTGCAGCATCCGCAGTGATGCGGGCTCTGCATCGGTCTGTCATGGTGAAGAAGGAGCTGAGCCGTAAGGCAAAGCTCTCAATTTACCAGTCGATCTACGCTCCTACCCTCACCTATGGTCATGAGCTATGGGTAGTGACCGAAAGAACGAGATCGCTAATACAAGCGGCTGAAATGAGTTTCCTCCGCAGGGTGTCTGGGCTTTCCCTTAAAGACAGGGTGAGAAGCTCAGTCATCCGGGAGGGGCTCAGAGTAGAGCCGCTGCTCCTCCGCATCGAGAGGAGTCAGATGAGGTGGCTCGGGCATCTGATCAGGATGCCTCCTGGACGCCTCCCTGGTGAGGTGTTCGGGCACGTCCAACCGGGAGGAGGCCCGGGAAGACCCAGGACACGCTGGAGGGACTATGTCTCCCGGCTGGCCTGGGAACGCCTTGGGATTCTCCCGGAAGAGCTGGAAGAAGTGGCCGGGAGAGGGAAGTCTGGGCCTCTCTGCTTGCTGCTGCCCCGACCCGACCTCGGATAAGCGGAAGAGGATGGATGGATGGATGAACTTGAAGTTTGTTTTTACTTTTGTATGTGGCATTCCATATGTTTCTTCCTTTACAAATACTTGTGAGAAATATTTGTTTAGTTCATTTGCCCTTTCCTTCTGCATTTGAATGATTTCTCCTTTTGTGTTTCATATTCTTTTCCAGTCTTTTTAATGGAATGTGTGTTACTTCTGTAAGAGAAAATAATGTCAATAGAACACATGTCTCATACCACATTAACAGGTATAATAAGAGAGTGCCAGTGGGTCAAAATTTAACAAGACACTTCAGAATTATTACCAAATTTTTTTTTTATTTTTCCCCAAATGAGGATCTAGTTGACCACATTGTCTTACCTATGAAGTGGCCTTCATGTCGCTGGTGACTCTTCCTATGAAGGGGGGGGGTGGGTTCCAAATCTTGAGTTCTGGTGGTTCCTGTTTCAGTATATGGGTGCAACACATGGATGGACTTCTTCAGTACTGTGTCTTTTGGAGAATTCTTGGGTACTGCTAGTTTGACTTTGTGTTGAATGAGCAGTTGCTCCTGAAGCCCCGAATGAGGCACATTACGTGCGTTGGGAGGGGAGTGTCAATTACGGCACTAGGGCCATGTGACGTGATTCCCTGAGGGTGATCCAGCTCGCATTGAGCTCAACGTTGAGAACCCAAGTGGCTGGACCAGGCCAACGGAACACCCAGATAACACCTGGCTGCATCAAATAGATGGTCATTTCTGGAGGGTGGGACATGGAAGACGCCCAGCATGCTGCCAGAATCGCACAAGAAAATGTAGACAGTTGAAGAAGGAATGTCAATACCTATGAAGGAAAAGTCCAGGATTTCACATATAAAGCAGACACACACCCAGAGAAATAATATTGAATCAATCAACAGACGCTTGCAGGAAATTTCCGGCAAGTTGGAGAATCTGTCTCAAATGTGGCAAGGGATGGGTGAAGTTCAGAAAAAACTGAAGGATGCCACCTCCTTCTTGACCACACTGGCAGGAAAAATGCAAGCAGCGGAGGTGTAAACCAGGCTTGTCATTTTCTTTGATCCATTAATTAACATTATAGATGACATCTCCCAGTATCTGTTCAAGCAAAAGTACCTGGAGCTCTTCCAGAATAATGTTGAGCCAATGATCAAGCAACTGAAACAGGAGAACGCTCGCCTTAGAGAGATCTATGATTTTGTCAGTGATACTATTCAGATTTTTTAAGCAAAAATTAATTAAATGTTAAGCATGTTGCATATTTTTAATGTGTTAGAAGTGTGACTATTAAATAACATAAATGTATGACAAACCTAAAATAAAAACTCGTTCTTTCAAAATCCCATCAGTTTCATTTCACTCCGCTGTTCATGCACTGAAACGCTAAATAAAGATTGTAATGTCTCAATGCCATATTTTTTCTTTTTTCCCTATGCTTCACCTATATATGAGGCTTTTAGATTGTACTGTGCCAGCAGTGGTGAAGTCCTTTCTTTGGATGTCATAATATGAAACAAGTTATTTGCTGAGCGGTATCTTCACAATTGTCTTGCATCTTGTTAATTTTTGTCCATTCTGCTTCCAGAAGAAGTTGCTGGGCTGAAGAAAATAGGAAAGTTTGACTAAATTAACATTTAAAACAGCCTGAGGCCTAGGATGTAAATTGTGCAGAAAAATCAAAGATCAGCAGAACCTCAGTTAGAGTCCTGCAATATTGGAATGAAATGTTCCAAAGTTTGCTGTCAAGTCTGATATCCAAATGCTGTAATCCAGTTACTAGGTAGATATAACTTTGTTTGTCTTCAGAAGAAAAAGGAGGAGTGCCATGGCTGCAGGTTTCATTCTAACACTTATCGTAATTAGTGACCAGTTTTTTGTTGCTAATTAACTTCTTTTGTTTTAATTGTAATTGACTTGCTATTTTAGACTCAGACCCTTCAATTGTTTTTCTTTTTTCCTCAATTAGCAAACAGTAATTAGATTAAAAAAAAGAGTAAACACATGTCCAGCTAACTTGTGTCTGTCACACAATATCTCAGAGATGAACTCCCAGACCTTGTGATCATAGGACATGTCTGGAGAATT
This sequence comes from Polypterus senegalus, assembly GCF_016835505.1. Lineage (NCBI taxonomy): Eukaryota > Metazoa > Chordata > Cladistia > Polypteriformes > Polypteridae > Polypterus > Polypterus senegalus. The sequence continues at coordinate 197,044,742 of NC_053158.1, forward strand.
TTATTTACATGCAAATTCCATTGCTTTATACAACTAACTGAAATCAAATTACAGGAATACAGCTGTTAGATAGATAGATAGACATGAAAGGCACTATATGATAGATATGAAAGGCACTATATGATAGATAGATAGATAGATAGATAGATAGATAGATAGATAGATAGATAGATAGATAGATAGATAGATAGATAGATAGATACTTTATTAATCCCAAGAGGAAATTCACACACTCCAGCAGAAGCATACTGATAAAAAACAATATTAAATTAAAGAGTGATAACAATGCAGGTATAACAGACAATAACTTTGTATAATGTTAATGTTTACCCCCTAGGGTGGAATTGAAGAGTCGCATAGTGTGGGGTCTCCTCAGTCTTTCAGTGGAGCAGGATGGTGACAGCAGTCTGTTGCTGAAGCTGCTCCTCTGTCTGGAGATGATCCTGTTCAGTGGATGCAGTGGATTCTCCATGATTGACAGGAGCCTGCTCAGCCGGCGCTCTGCCACGGATGTCAAACTGCCCAGCTCCGTGCCTACAATAGAGCCTGCCTTCCTCACCAGTTTGTCCAGGCGTGAGGGGTCCCTCTTCTTTATGCTGCCTCTCCAGCACACCACCGCGTTGAAGAGGGCGCTCGCCACAACTGTCTGATAGAACATCTGCAGCATCAAATTGCAGATGTTGAAGGATACCAGCTTTCTAAGGAAGTAATTTGGCATATGCTCTTAAACTTTTAACCTAGGAAAAATGTTGCACTTGGATTATGACACAGAGATAGACATTGGTTCAATGAGAGATCAAACTGGGTCGACAAAGGAGAAACTTGAGTGCAAATGGGCCTTAACTTATGTGAGAGAAAACAGAACCTCTGTATTTTTCCCAGTTGATTTTAGGGCTTATCAGGTGTGTGCTTTTGCTCACTCTCTTCAATGCTTGCATGAACTGGATATTGGGCAGGGTCATGGGGTCCAGTGGCTGTTGGGGCATCTGTTGGTGAAGAAAGATTCACTGATCTTGACTTTGCCAACAATGCTGTGATCTTCAGAGAGTCAATGGAGGCACCTATCGGGTCTCTCGAGAGACTTAGTGAAGACTCTGAGTGTTTGGGCTTGCGAGTTTCTTGGATAAAAACCACGATCCAGGAATTTAATAACCTCTTGGGCACAACCATCAGCAGTGTGTCTGTCTGCTGAGAGAATGTCAACCTCATCAAGAGGTTTACTTACCTCGGCAGTAACATCACTGGTGACTCTTCCTATGAAAACAGTAGATGGATTGGGAGAGCATGGTGGGTCATGAGGTTGCTGAAAAGGGTGTGTGGAGTTTCCAATATCTTAAACAATGAAGGTCCAAGTGTTTAGAGTCTTGGTTCTTCTTGCTTTGCTATATGGTTGCGAGACATGGACGCCAGCCAGTGACCTGAGTTGAAGACTGGACTCCTTCAGTACTGGGTCTCTTCTTGGGTACCATTGGTCTGACTTTGTGTCAAACAAGCGAATGCTCATGGAGTCCCAAATGAGACACCTTACCTGCATTGTGAGGGAGTGTCAGTCAAGGCACAATGGCCATGTGGCACGATTTTCCGAGCATGAGCTGGCTTGCAGGGTCCTCATTGTTAAGGACCTGAGTGACTGGACAAGGCCAAGTGGATGCCTATGTAACATCTGGCTGCAGCAGATAGATGGTCATTTCTGGAGGGTGGGATTGGGCCACGTGTCTGCCTTGGGGGTTTCATGTGTGTTGTGGGTGTGGCAAAGTTCTGTAAAAGGACATTCTTCCTGACCTGACCCGATCTAACAACATTGCTTGAGAGTAGAAGCATTGCACACACTTTAGCACCATCTTGCTGTGCTATGTGTCCTCATTTTCCTCAGTCCATTGATAACACTGCTCAAAGAGTATGCTTGCTGTTGGCCAACTGGAAATCAAAATGAGAAATATGGCCCTTTACTGAAAGTTTAAAAAAAAATGAGGAGGTTTTGCTTTTTTATTTCTTCTTTTCCGTTTCGGAAAGATGAACTGTTAAAAATAAATAAATAAAATATAATAAAAAGATATATACTAAAATAGACCGTAGATCTCAGATCTCAGGTTTTCTTTCGATCAATTTCAGATTACAGAAGAAACATTACTTTTAATAGGATTTTAAGCTTGCAAAGCTAAAATGTGGGGCTCACTCTGTGGATGACTGTGACTGGGAAATGAGAATTTGAGTTTTTTGCCATCAGCTGACAGAGAAAGAATCAGGTGATTAATGTGCATAATGCAGTGGTTCTCAAACTGTGGGGCAGGCCCCCCTGGGGGGCGCGAAGTAAAAAAAACGGGGGTGCGAAGATGTGAAAAAAAGAAAGCAAGAATCAAAAATATGAAAAATACATCTACTGAAACCGAAAGAAATTAACTTAAACTACATTCTGATACTAGAAAAATAAATATAGAGTTAGATAAATGTCGATAAAAGTTAAATAGGTATAATAAAATATCCATCCATCCATTTTCTAACCCGCTGAATCCGAATACAGGGTCACGGGGGTCTGCTGGAGCCAATCCCAGCCAACACAGGGCACAAGGCAGGAACCAATCCTGGGCAGGGTGCCAACCCACCACAGGACACACACAAACACCAGGGCCAATTTAGAATCGCCAATCCACCTAACCCGCATGTCTTTGGATTGTGGGAGGAAACCGGAGCGCCCGGAGGAAACCCATGCAGACACGGGGAGAACATGCAAACTCCACGCAGGGAGGACCCGGGAAGCGAATCTGGGTCTCCTAACTGCGAGGCAGCAGCGCTACCACTGCGCCACCATGCCGCCCATAATAAAATATGTATCTATGATATATCATTAATTAAAAAAGAACAAATTGGTATTAGTGGGCTCCTTTCAAAAAAAGTTTGGGGGGCGCAATTAAAACTGTTATGAAAACTCGGGTCGCAAATACTTAAAAGTTGAGAAACACTGGCATAATGGATGACTCAGTCTAAACCATTATGGACTTTCAGCTGCTGGGTTGCAATCTCCACAGCTCCTGCCACTGTTGTGACCGCTTGGGTAGTCAGTCAGTCAGTCAGCCATTGTCCAACCCGCTATATCATAACACACGGTCACGGGGGTCAGCTGGAGTCAATCCCAGCCACCGCAGGGCACAAGGCAGGAACAAATCCCTGGGTAGGGCGCCAGCCCACCGCAGGGCACAACCCACACACCAAGCACACACACTAAGGACAATTTTAGGATCACCAATGCCCCTAATCTGCATGTCTTGGACTGTGGGAGGAAACCGGAGCACCCGGAGGAAACCCACACAGACGCGGGGAGAACATGCAAACTCCACGCAGGGAGGACCTGGGAAGCGAACCCAGGTCTCCTTACTGCTACTGCTACCGCTACCCACTACGCCACCATGCCGCCCTGCTTGGGCAGTTACAATTTATTAATGTTTGTAAATTGAAATATTAATGGTATTACCCAAAAACACGAGGAATTCCCCATGGTCGGATACAGTATTTCAAGTTTCATTTGATATTAGATTGGTCAAATGTTTCAGTCTAATTTTAATTTTAAATATCTAGCAGTCAAGTATTTAGATTCACAGAGCAATCACATGTGTAGCTACTAAGGCAATATCAGACCCAAAAGGGCAATATAAGTGGGAAAACTAAACTACACACTTAATTAAGTCGATAAACATTTCATAGGTAACATTTTTCACAGTGTGAAGGAAAACCTTCTGATGTTTGTTGCAAACCAAACAAGTTTCCATCAGTGTCCCTGTAGCCAATATTTCACTTTAAGTTCTCATTTTAACACATAGGTAAGTGAAACAGTGTATGAAAACGCGAAGTGAAAATTTCCGTGCAACGCAGACTCGTCCAAATACGACTTTACGATCACATCTTATGACAGAAGATGGATTAGCACGCTGTGATCACACGGTACATTTTCAATATGGTTTATTGTGAGAAAACACAGTTAACTCCTATGAAATCCATGCTATTTGAACACAGGGCCGGATTTAGACTTGATATGGCACTAAGCTATTTGAGACATGGGGCCCTTTAAAGTCCAGATATTCTATGTAAGTGCCAAATATTTTTGTTTTGGGGGCCCCAAAGAAGGCGGAGGCCCTAAGCTATAGCTTGTGTAGCTTATACGTAAATCCTGCACTGTTTGAACATCTGCACATTTAATTTTATTTTAACACATTTGTTGTTTAAAGTATTTTACTAAATTTAAAGAGTTTACAATTCGCGATTTACCTCGCTGACTTACACAGAAAGATATTGTTTTTTCCCCTTCTATTTTACGGGTATTTAGACCTGGTTTCATTGAATTATTATTTCTTATTTAACATTTACAATGTACATCTGCCTATCTTTGAGGTTTATCCTTTTAGATTTGTAACGTAAGGTTTAGGAGCTCTGTTAACCCTTTCATTTAGACAGGAGACACCGCAGTCTCAAGATAAAACATTCGAACAACGTGATCAGATCAGATGCTGCAGACAATTTTAACGAGTTTAAATTCTAAAATGTTGATGTCTACAGGGAACAAAGGACAGTCAATCGATCACAAAACCATTACATCGACATACACTGTAAAAAATACTGCGTTAAAATTACTTAAAAAAAATAAGGCAACAAATTACAAGCAATATTTTTGAGTAGATTTAATATACTGCACTATTGAGTAAACTTAATTTAATAATTAACTCAAATTTACCTAAAATAAATGAGTTTGATTAAATATAAGTAGTGGCAAAAATGGTTTCATTTTACTCTGATTTTCATTTGAATTAAAGTACTCAAAAAAAGTGAGTATGCAACGCTGGACAGTAATGACTTAACAAATACATGCTAAAATTATCCACATATGTGTATTTATTTGAACATACAGAGAGTCACAACAACGGAGTTATATTTTCAAAGGAAAATTAAATCAAATGTCTGAGTATAATTTTTACTGAATTACTAACATTCAAATGTCAATGAAAATTGTCTTTTCTTTTTTTAAACTTTCTTCAAAAAGTATATCTCAATCAAATAATGTCCCAGGAATGAGTGGTAAACGGGAAGGAAACAGAGAGTGAAAGCGTGAAATCCTGCAGCAGGCACCGCTCTTTAAACACTCCCTGCATTTACGCCAACATGTCCTCTTAAATGAATGGCCGCCTTTTCACTACTTTTCAGTATGCGCATGGCGAAAATCCTGAAATAAAATAGGAAATAGGAAATCAAACATCGCTAAATAAATCAGTGTTAAAAATTAACCAGAAAATACATGGCCTCTGTAGAACACTAATTAAATAAGAGGTCAAATAATACCGTGACGGTTAGAAAAACGTCTTTACATGTTGTTTACAGGTCGTAGTTTAGGACAAACGCCATATCGTTCTCAAACTTATCTCAAAGTGTCGTTTTCTTTTTCTGTGTAAAATAAAAGTTTTAAACGATAAAAAAACATACGAACATACTTAACTATCCGAGAAATGTGCTTGCTTTTTAAAGCAAACCAACGAGGTAAGTTGTTAGAAAGACGCTACCTTGCCCGCCATGTTTCCCACATGAAGGGAAAGTTTTCGTGAAAACAACAAATGCTTACATCTGTAACTATATGAGATGAAATACTAATTATTCATTACGGAATTAATATGCTTTATACTTACACATTCGTAGTAAAATATCTCTTATGGATAAGCGTTACAGCTGAATGCGTTGTTGTAAAGACCAAGAAATCAATGTAATGACACGGCACTTCCTCTAACATTTCGATGTGAGAGGAAGTGCCCTGTCATTAAATTTAACTTAACTTAAATGTGTTCAATTCACAGTATATTTTTTTTACATAGAATAAGTTATAAAAAATGTTTACATTTTAAGAAAAATAATAAGTTAACATTATTCTTAATTTTTTTTATTGAATTAGAATTAAAATAATCAAGAAAAAGGGTAAAACCCATTTTCATTAATTAAGGTAATGATTATTTTGCGTATAGTTAGCTATTTTTTATTATTATTTTTCACACATGCAAGATTTATTTTTTACATACACAGCAGATCATTTATGTCGGTTGCAGTGGAATTCATTCTCAGATAAATAAGATACTGGAGTTTATTTATGAGTGTCGGGATGTAGACATCCACGCGCTTATGATAAAATAAAAAGTGAAATTACTTATTCCAGTTAGATGAACCAGTTTTACACATATTTTCTTAATTAAAAAAAATATAATTAACATGATTTCAACGCAATTCACCACGATTAGTTTAACTTTATATTCTTGAGGTAATTACCATTCGGACAAACTTTTAACAAAACTATTTATTCTATAGTTGCCATAATTCTCTTACACTCGTAAAATAATGGGCTGTGTAGTTCCTCATAGAGTCATTGCTTTACCAGGAAGGGTTCTTTAAATATGAATTTGATTCTTTGTGCTTTGAAAAATTCCAAATATGTACAATTAACCTGAAAATGTGTGTCTATAGCAGGACACTAACAGATTAACAGGAATAGATTGATTATTGTAGGCAGCAAGAGTCCTTTTAAAAATCAGGACCCATCCGTATTTCAGAAATTTGTCATCATCTATATTGGTTTTATACTGTAAGGCGCCTTTTACAGATTTCATCATGTAGAGGTTCTTTCTGGAACCTTCATCTGAATGGGTCTTTTGGGACCGATAAGCGTATCAGCCATCGGTTGTTGTCTTTACTCCTGTTTAAAGTTAATCGTACTCATAATTAAAGCTTTTTAATAACCAATGATTTTCCAGTTTTCATACCGTTGAACTGCGTTCATTTAACTTAAAAGAAAGAAGTTTTATGTAATTGATTATTTTTGTTATTTTCGTTAAGATCGACCCTTTTGTTGCAATGTCTCTACAAATCATTTATACATTTGGAAACAAAGTTAAAGACTTTCATGAAGTGATTGTTTTTCGTTATTCCGTGGGAATTGTGTGGTTGTGGAAGATGACTTATGACTTTTATAACGAACAGGCAAGTTTTTTTGCACATTTTTGCTAACTTTTCTTTGCCTTCTGTATTACACGAAAATTTTAAAATTACCCACAAAGTGCTATAAACGGAGAATGGTATGGCCTTTCATAATTTTAACGGTTTGCATTGATGCAGAATTAACAGACATCTGAATTGTATTCATTGAATGGGGAAGTATGGCATAATTGACGTTTATTTAACGATATATTTTGGTAAGTGTATAAAGATTTAAAGACATCTTTTTAATAAACATACCTAGAAAGAATTGAAATTTTATACATCTAAAGGAAAAAAAATATTTAAAAATTATACTATGCTCTTCAATGGATATTTATCATACGATAGAAACATGTAAATCTAAATGAACTCAAACAGTTCTTTAAATGCAAACGCGGTAATATAATTAATATACTTGAACCCTTTAAGTATGAAAACAAAGCACATTAAGTACAACCTGTCTTTCTAAAGTGTTAATCTTTATGTGACTATTTTTTTAAAACTATAGATTGTAACTTATTCCAATTGTTTAAATCAGGCACAACAAAAACGTATTTTAAGATCTTCTTCTTCTTCTTCTTCTTCTTCTTCTTATTATTATTATTATTATTATTATTATTATTATTATTATTATTATTATTATTATTTTCAGTTGAGTTTCATTTGAAATTTGTAAATGTTTTAAAATTTGACCCAAATATTTTTTTTCAGTGTTGTATACCTTTAGGAAACTTTTTTCTCCGAACAATAATAGCTTTACAACATCACGTTACTGGCTTATGTGGTTCCATGCAGAGCCGTATAAAGAACCGTCTCATTCTCGGAAGTCAAATGAAGTTAGTTCTTTGGGTTTTAAAAATCGTTCCTAATATGAGGTCAAAACAGAAATCTTGGGCTATACCTATAGTAGAAAACTATCAGATCAAGGAAAACCTAACTTTAGTCTGTATGACTGCGAGCAGCAAGAGTCCACTTAAAACCAACAGGGCCGGATTAAGACTTTAAGAGGACCTAAACACTTCAAAGCTTTTGGTGTCTCCATATATATTAAATTTAAAATATAACCAATAATAAACCGTAAAATACAATTTTATTTTTATAAATGAAATAAAACATAAAGTAAGATGAAAAATATGTTTATTTTTATACTTCCACTTTATATTTGAAAAGGGTTCTCTTACTTTTTCTAATTGCAAAGTCTTTGATCAGATCCTCAAGACTAATCTTATGTAACACACCTGATTATATACTTAGTAGAGATAAGGCATCCAGCTTTCTTCTGTTATTATTATTATTATTATTATTATTATTTATATTTTCTTCATTTAATGTGGAAGCTCCTTGAAGTTTTCCATTATATGGTCCATGGTAAATCCGGCAAAGGAAAATTTTGTTTTGCTCCCCTTCCCTTGATGAAAAAAGCACGTGCTGATTTTGCTTGATGGTTAATCCAGCCCTGAAAACCAGGAATTTACTAGAATTTCACAAATGCGTTATTATTTATTCATGCAAATTTATGAAGCCTGTTACAGGTCTAAATAAACAGAGGTTCTTTCTGAAAGCTTCAGCTGGATGGTTCTTAGTCATCTTTCTGAAGAACCACCCTGGCACCTTTACTTTTTAAGAGTGTAAGCACTCTGTGGTATTTCCTGAGTACTTGCTCAGTAAGGAAATACACGTCGGGGTGGGCTGCTATTAGTTTTTGTTTTAAAACTGTTACTAGTTTTTGTAGGTTTTTTTTCTTGGCTGAGTATCCTAGACTTACATAATGGAAGGCATTTTGAATAAAGGAAAGCTCCTTAATCTGGTAAAATTTCGCGTATGTTTCTGTGAGTTTGTGCATTCAGAAAGAAATTAAATGGGTGTTCGTATTTATTTATTTATTTTTATGAGCTCCTTGTGCTTTGCATGGTTATGGATGTTGATGTTTATTTGTTTTCGAATTGACAGAACTGCCACAGAGCATCACAAAAGGACCATTTTTATTTTTTATCTTTCATTTTGAAATTACATTTTGAATATTGAGTGTAATTAATGTAAAGGAGTCGTTGTTATCAAATAGTAATGTGTACTCAATTAAACAATAAGAAGAATGAATTAATTGCGTTTTTTTTTTTATAATAAACAGTTTTGTTGAAAGTCTTTGCGAAAGTTAATTACATCAAGACAACGTTAAATCGTGGTGAATTGCACTCGAATCATCGGGGTTTTTTTTCGGATTTACGAAAATATGTGTAAAACGGTGTAAAACACATTTTATTTCATCATAAGCACGTGGTTGTCTACATCCCGACACTTATAAGTAAACTCCAGTATCGTATTTATCTGAGAATGAATTCCACCGCAACCGACATAATCAGGGCAGTTAAAGCTTCGTCCTTAAATGATGAAACGGTCTGCTGTGTATGTCGACGTAACGGTTTTGGGATCGATTAACTGTCCTTTGTTCCCTGTAGACATCTACTTATTATAATTTAAACTCGATAAAATTGTTTGCAGCATCTGATGAAATGACATTGTTTTGAATGTTTTATCTTGAGACGGCAGTGTCTAATTAAAAGGGTTAACAGATCTCCTTAACCTTACGTTACAAATCTAACAGGATAAACCTCAAAGATATGCAGATGTACATTGTAAACGTTAAATAAGAAATAATAATTCAATGAAACTAGGTCTAAATACTCGTAAAATAGAAGGGGAAAAAACAATATCTTTCTGTGTAAGTCAGCGAGGTAAATCACGAATTGTAAACTCTTTAAATTTAGTGAAATACTTTAAACAACAAAATAAAATGAAATGTGCAGATGTTCAAATAGCATGGATTTCATAGGAGTTAACTGTTTTATCACAATAAACCATATTGAAAATGTACCGTGTGATCACAGTGTGCTAATCCATCTTCTGTCATAAGATGTGATCGTAAAGTCGTATTTGGACGAGTCCGCGTTGCACGGAAATTTTCACTTCGCGTTTTCATACACTGTTTCACTTACCTATGTGTTAAAATGAGAACTTAAAAGTGAAATCTTGGCTACAGGGACACTGATAGAAACTTGTTTGGTTTGGCACAAACAACAGAAGGTTTTCATTCACACTGTGAAAAATGTTAATGTTTATCAACTTAATTCTGTGCGTATACAGTACAGTTTTCCCACTTATATTGCTCTTGGGTCTGATATTATCTTAGTAGCTACAAATGTGATTGCTTTGCGAATCTGAATAGTTACTCCGAGGTTATTTGTATTAAAATTATACTGAAACATTTGACCAGTCTACTTTCAATTGAAATTTGAAATACATATCTGACCGTGGGGAACTTCTCATGTTTGTGGTTCATTCCATTAATATTTCAGTTTACAAACATTAATGAACTGTAACTGCCCAAGCAGTCCCAACTTTGGCAGGAGCTGTGGAGACGGCAAACCAGCAGCTGAAAGTCTACAATGGTTTAGACTAAGTCATCCATTATGCACATTAATCACCTGATTCTTTCCTAATCTGTCAGCAGAAGGCAAAAAAATCAAATTCTCATTTCCCAGTCACAGTCATCTGCAGAGTGAGCCACACATCTTAGGATAGGGAGCTTAAAATCCTTTTAAAAGAGTTTCTTCTGTTATCTGAAATAGGTCAAAAGAAAACCATGAGATCTGAGAATTATGATCTGTTTTAGTATATATCTTTATTATTATTATTATTCTTTTTTTTATTTACTTATATTTTTTAACAGTTCATCTTTCAAAAATGGAAAAGTGGAAAAGAAAAGCAAAACCTCATTTTTTTAGACTTTCTGTAAAGTTCTACAGTATATTTCTCATTGTGATGTCCAGTTGGCCAACAGCAAGCCTCCAGTGTGTGGGTGTGTGTGTGCGCGCGCCCTGTGGTGGGCTGGCGCCCTGCCCGGGGTTTATTTCCTGCCTTGCACCCTGTGTTGGCTGGGATTGGCTCCTGCAGACCTCTGTGACCCTGTGATTAAGATATAGCAGGTTGGATAATGGGTGGATGGATGGATAAAATTTCCCAGACATGTTCTATGATCACAAGTAATGGGTGTTCCTCTCTGAGATATTATGTGATGGACACAAGTTAGTTGCTCATGTGTTTATTCATTTCTATTTTAATCTAATTACTGTTTGGCAGCTAATTAAGGAAAAAAGAAATGATTGAAGGTTCTGAGTCTAAAATAGGAAGTCATTTACAATTAAGGCAAAAGAAGTCAATTAGCAACAAAAAAACTGGTCACTAATTATGATAAATGTTAGAATGAAAACCTGCAGCCATGACACTCCTCCAGGATAGGAGTTGGGCACCCCTGCTTTATAGAGCGTGTAATTGTTGTGGCCATCTTAGATTTTGCAATTGAGACATTAAAACACAATTTAAATCTATTGCCATTATGTACTTCTAGGAGCTTACACTATGAAAAATGTTACATATAAAACGCTTATCATCTGACTGAGCTCACAGTCAGATTATAACACTGAGGACTTTCCACTGAGGATTTTCTGCCAACAAATTATTCGGCAGATGTGCGTCAAAAAATGCAATGGGGGCTTCTTTATCCCGAAAGCAACAGGTCTGCATAATAGCTCACTAGGACTGGGACTAAGTATTTTGCACACTGTACTTAGACATTCTTTGACATCTTTCTGCTGTGAAACATTCTGACCTTATTATTATTATTATTATTATTATTATTATTATTATTATCATCAGCACTATTATTATTATTATTATTATTATCATCAGCATTATTATTATTATCAGCATTATTATTATTATCATCAGCACTATTATTAATGTATATTATTATTATCAGCATTATTATTATTATTATTATTTTCAGCATTAATAATATTATTATTGTTATTAGCATTATTATACATATATTTTTTATTGGACTGAGACTAAGTATTTTGCACACTGTACTTTGACATTCTTTGACATCCTTCTGCTGTGAAACATTCTGACCTTATTATTATTATTATTATTATTATTATTATTATTATTGTCTTATTATTATCAGCATTAGTATTATTATTATTATTATCATTAGCATTAATAATATTATTATTGTTATTAGCATTATTATACATATATTTTTTATTTACTTATTTATTGCTTTATTTTTTCAGATTAAATTATACATTTATTTACTTAACTAGCTCACATGAAGGCACCATACATTAGCTACTCGCACACACAACTATGGGTACACGTTGGAATGTTCACGGATCTGGCTCTAGAGAGAAGAGATTAAAGATTTTTGATCAGCTTAAAAGACTGCAGGCAGATGTTGTCTTATTACAAGAGACTCATAGGTCTGCCACAGTTGCAGATGAACTTAAAACATCTGAGTTTCCCAGACTGTTCTCTGCCACCTATAACTCTAGGCAAAGAGGTGTAGCTATTTTAATACACAAAAATACCAATTTCACAGTATTGGACACAGTCTCAGATCCAGATGGTAGATTTATAATACTAAAACTATCTATACATAATCAAAGCTTATGTATTGTTAGCATATACTGCCCAAACATAGATGACCCCGCATTCTTTCATAATTTTTTCTCTGCACTCTCCGAACACTTGGACTGTCCACTTATACTTGCGGGAGATTTTAATTTTTGGATGGATTATTCTTCAGACAGGCTCAGTACAGCTGGGACTCAGCACAATTGGCATTCCACTAATATAGTCAAACAGTATATGAGTGATTATGGGCTTTGTGATGCATGGCGATCTTTTTATCCCAGCCGTAGAGAGTATACATTTATCTCACACGTTCATCACTCTCACTCACGTTTGGACTATTTTCTAGTCAGCAGCTCATTATTGGCTGACATTTCAGACATGGAGATACACCCTATAGTTGTCAGCGATCATGCTCCAGTTTCTTTAACTTTGTTAAATAAGAAAACAATCCCATCAAGTAAAAACTGGAGGTTTAATACATCACTGCTTAAAGACGAAGGTTTTGTGAAATATTATAAAAAAGAGTGGGCTTTATATTTAGAATATAATGACCTGCCTGGAACATCAGCATCTGTTCTCTGGGAGGCAGGGAAAGCAGTGATGAGAGGTAAAATAATCTCCTTCTCATCACATAAGAAAAAAATAGAAAACAAACATATTCAGGAATTAGAAGAAATCATTAAGTCTTTAGAGGCATCTCCAGAAGAAGAATTACAGAACAAATTGCGTAAAAGTAAACTAGAACTTAAAGGAATTATTGACAAAAAAACACAATTTTTAGCACAAAGACTACGAATAGAAAACTTTCAACATGGTAACAAATCAGGCAAGTTTTTAGCCAACCAGTTAAAAATAAACAAAGAGAAAACTGCCATATCTGCTGTTAAAGAGTCAACTGGGAATATAGTATATGACCCTGAAAGAATAAACAACACTTTTAGAGATTTTTACAAAACCTTGTACTCACCACAGATTAACCCATCAGATAATGAGATCAATGCGTTTCTGGACAGGATAATACTTCCTAAATTATCAGATAGCCAAGCTACAGTCCTGGACTCGCCACTATCATCAGATGAGCTCCAGGAAGCTCTTAACTCCATGCCTAATAGAAAGGCTCCAGGTCCAGATGGGTTTCCACCAGAGTTCTACAAAGAATTCTGGATCATTCTGGCTCCAACATTCTTCAGAATGATGAGTGAAATAGAAGAAAATGGTAGACTACAGCCAAACATGAATTCAGCCAATATTAGTCTCCTGTTAAAACCAGACAAAGATCCTATATTTCCTACCAGCTATCGCCCCATTTCTCTTATTAATGTTGACCTAAAAATAATTTGTAAAGCCCTTGCAAAAAGATTAGAGAAGGTAACCCCTTTTATAATACACCCAGACCAAACTGGGTGTATCTCTCGATGCAGAAAAGGCTTTTGATAGAGTTAACTGGAAGTTCTTATTTGCAACTTTACATAAATTTGGTTTTGGAAACTTCTTCATAAACTGGTTAAAAATATTATATAGTTCACCAACAGCATGTGTCAGGACAAATGACCAAACATCAGCTAGCTTCTGTCTTCAGAGGGGGACCAGGCAGGGATGCCCATTCTCCCCCTGGCTATTTGCTATCTTTATTGAACCACTAGCAGTGGCAATCAGGCAAACTACCCTTAATTCCCTTAATACACAATTGGAATCAGGGAATATTACATACCTGGGCATTCATGTCTCTCCCAGGCTGGCAGATCTAACTAAACTAAACTACATCCCACTATTAAAGAAAGTGGAAGATGATCTTGCTAGATGGAAATCCTTACCGATATCACTTATGGGGAGGGTTGCCACAATTAAAATGATGGTTTTACCAAGAATCAATTACTTATTTTCAATGATCCCAAACAAGCCATCATCTGATTGTTTTAGATCCCTGGACTCTTCCATCACTAAATTCCTTTGGAAGGATAAACCTCCACGAATTAGCTTAAAAACACTACAGAAGACCAAAGATAG
>NC_053158.1:197059719-197079473 GCF_016835505.1 Polypterus senegalus
CTACTTGTTTTATTAAGAAGAAATTTAAATCTTGATGTTAAAACTGAGCGAAAATATCCTAAAAGTTATTAAGAAGAATTAATCTTTAAACTGAGGAAATATACCAAATTATTTGTTAAGGATCTCTTTGTATACCACATTGTGAGTTCGCCTCGGTTGTAATATGACCAAGCTGTGCGCTGAGCTTACTCTTGAGCATGCAACGTACAGTTGGCCATGTGAACAGTAATCTTGTTTCAAATCTCAAATCTGCTGTCATAATCGGTTTGAATTTCATGGTTTGTTTCAATTACGACAATATTTGTAGGACTTGTGTTGAAGAGACATTCGCATCTGTCAAGCCTGTAAGTATACAACCAGTTTCATCGATAACTTCACATCCAGCTTTTGAGAGTTTAAACATTCATAAACATCAAAGTGTCCACTACTGAAATTGTCACCTGTGAATCTAAGATGTTGAAGAGGCATTGGCGGTTGTCCAAAGGTGTAAAATATTTGGCCATTTCGGTACACTTGAAAGCTTACAACTGAACAATTCAGTGGCAGCCATCAACTCACATGCAGAACCATAGGTGAAGGGCTTAAGCATTTCATTCTTATAGTGCTCCTGTGTAGAATAATTATCTCCTGTACTGTCATCAGTCCACACCTTGAACCTGTCCCAGTCATTCAATACATAAGACACAAAGTTCCTCCGGATATCAAGAGTGAACCTGATAAGGCCGCAATATGTAACAAAGAGAATGGAAAAGGCAGGTGCCATCTCCGGCATGGAAACCATTCGGTAAGTGACAGTTCTTTGATCGACGGTGATTACCTCGATAGACATGTTAATGCGGTACAGTTGGAATGATAAAGGAAATGGGTACCTGAACAATGTAAAGTAAGTCTAAAATACCTACACAATAACTATAATCGTAATAAATGAACAATAAAACAGAGGAGAAGCCGTGGATTAAATAAAAAGGCTGTAGTTATCAGCAGGGAGACGTGAATCCCGTGGCGAAGCAAGGAAGGGAATGTAGAGACTGGAGCGACGGACGCCTTATATAGGCAGGCAGCCAACAACGTGGGAGGCGTTGGATGGGGACCAACGCTGCCTCACACGGTGACCGAGCTGCAGGCTATGGACGATATATGTAACGTAAGTAGGATTCAGTTAGCGTTGGGAACCGCGTATCAAATTTCTTGAAGATGGGCCCATAAGTAACAAAGACTGTTGAAAAGTTCAATATGGTGGCCGAAAGTGACATCATACCACCGAAATAAGTACCAAATTTCAGCCTTCTACCTACACGGAAAGTTGGAAAATTAGTGATGTTGGAAAGTTCAATATGGTGGCTAACAGTGGCATCATACCACTGAAATAAGTATGTACATCGGTTTTGGTTAGCGAGTGAAGCCGCTACCAAATTTCGTGGAAGATGGGGCCATGAATAAGAAAGTTCAACATGGCGGATGTTGTTGACCGTTATGACCATTACGCATAGAATTTTGAAATGAAACCTGCTTAACTTTTGTAAGTAAGCTGTAAGGAATGAACCTGCCAAATTTCAGCCTTCTACCTACACGGAAGTTGGAGATAGTGCGTTGAAAATTCAATATGGCGCCGAGGGCGCCAACCACCAAATAAGCACGAATGGTTTTGTAGCAGTGAAGCCACCAAATTTCGAAGATGGGGCCATGAATAAAAGTCAAATACGTTGTGCCATTATGACCATTACGTGAATTTTGAAATGAAACCTGTTAACTTTTGAAGTAAGCTGTAAGGAATGAACCGCCAAATTCAGCCTTCTACCTAACGGAAGTTGGAGAATTAGTGAGTTTGAAAATTCAATATGGCGGCCAAGTGCGCATACCACAAATAAGACGATATCGATTCTGGTTGGTGCAGGAAGCCACCAAATTTCTGAAGATGGGCCATGAATAAGAAGTCAACATGGTGGACGTTGTTGACGTATGACCGTTAGCATAGGATTTAAATGAAACCTGCTTAACTTTGAAAGTAAGATGTAAGGAATGAGCCTGCCAAATTTCAGCCTTCTACCTACACGGAAGTTGGAGAATTAGTGAAGTTTGGAAATTCAATATGGCGCCAAGTGGCGCATACACCACCAAATAGACGCATCGGTTTTGTTAACAAGGAAGCCACCTACCAAATTCCCGTGAAGATGGGCAGCCTTCTACATAAGGGTTGAAAATTAGTGGCTGGAAAGTTCAATAGCGTCTATGGCGACCATACCATCGAATAAGTACTTGACATCGGTTTTGTTAGAAGGAACACTCCAAATTTCGTGAAGGAGCCATAAATAAGAAAGTTCAACATGGCGGACGCTGTCGACGTATCGACCGTTATACCATTACGGAGAATTTCGAAATGAAACCTGCTTAACTTTTTGTAAGAGCTGTAAGAAATAAGCCTGCCAAATTTCAACCTTCTACATACACGGGAAGTTGGATAATTAGTGATGAGTCAGTGAGTGAGTGAGTGAGTCAGTCAGTCAGTGAGGGCTTGCCTTTATTAGGTATAAGACTAGATTGAAATTCACGGAGGCAGAGAAGTGGTTAAAAAGAAGGTACAAAAGAAGGAAAGGTTTAAACAAATAACGTGAAATGGGTTGTTAATGAATTGTTTTGTCATTGATATGAGTGTTGTTCCTATATCTATCTATATATATTGTCACAAGAACCTGCATTGAAGATAAAGAGTTGGGCAGCCACCGTATATTGTGGTATCCTGGCTGCAAAAGTCGTTTTCTAACAAATACAGAGCACTGAAGTGCACACAACCGAGTCCAAAACAAGACTAAAGAAACAAAAAGGAAAAGGGCAGGTTTTAAGGGGAGAGGAAAGTGAGGTCAGCATGATCTGGCAACGGGTCTTCCACCATTGGCTCGAGCGGAGGTACCGAGGACTGAGCTGGTGGCGACTTCCATTGGCTCAGTCCCGAAGTGATGTCAGGAGATCCAGGTAAAATCCCGGTGTCCAGGAAAGGGAGAAAAAGAGTCAGTGCACTCTGCACCCCGCATGCCTCCGAACTGCCTTCACTAAGCCCTTTAGCTGCCTCCTATGCTACGTAGTGACAATATATATATATATATATATGTATCTATATATATATAATGTTGTTTCATATCATCTATATATATATTCATCTATCTATATATATATATATATATACCATACTTGGCAGAGAAGTAGTTGTTAAAAGAAGAAAAGAAAAGAAAAATTTTGAAAATAACGTGAATATGATTGTCAATTAATTGTTTTGTCACTGTTATGAGTGTCACTGTGATATATATATAATAAAAATTCCCGCCACATGTATGTCAATGTTAAAGAAGATGAAAAGAAAAGGAAACATTTAAAAAATAATAACATGATTGTCAAAGGTAATTGTTTTGTGTATTTAGGCAGCGCCATGAGTTGTTTTCGCAGCTTGCATCAGAAAATGTACCAGACGCTGACACGCCCTTTTACTGTTTTCACAGCTTGGATTGCTGCTGTCAGTATATACACACACACATACGCATGTGGAATGGAAAAATACAGCTTGTCCCTGTGACATGTAGCAGTCAAAATGTGTATGTGACATTTCTATGTATACCCTTGTGTGAGGTACAGAGTGTATTTGGGTAGCAGGTCAAAGGAATCTGCCCAGCACAAGTCTGTTATTATAGTTCCTGTTTGTCTCAGAATCTGCCCTTTAACCAGTTTTTGATTAAAGTTCCTGTTTTTAAAGCTCCAAATAAGGTAACTATTCTTTATTTTGTCAGCAGTAAGAATATGTACCGCTTATTTTTGGTATAATAATGTCATTTTGCTCAACTCTGTAAGCTATAAAAGAGCAAAAGAATCCTGTACGAGGGCTTCTAGTCTAGGTGCACAAAAGTGTATATACTGATTAATTTATCTGGTGCAGGACTCCTACCTCCGGAAATAATGAATAAAGAGAAGAATCCCACAGTTTTTCGCCTAACGTGCGGAGACGATCGCTGACTTTTGATCGTCACCCGCTTTATGGATCTTTCCTTGAAGCAGACTGCAAGCATTGTGTGCGCGCAGCAGAGTAAACAGCCATAAAAGTTAGGACTGTCCTGTCCTAACGTTTCTGAGTGAAAGTCCTCGTCTCCTCCTGACTCGAAAGTGAGTACTCTCTATTTGCGCAGTGATTAAATACCTAGACTAGGTAATCATGGGGTTTCTTGGTGGTGGGTATGATAAGAGTGATAAGTAACTGACAGTTTTTTAACTGACACTAGCGCCCAGGATATTAATTATCTACTAGGTTTTTAATTAACTGTTGGGAAAGGATGTAGGAGTCCAACTGGGATATTAAGTGGATAGGCATTGGGACGTTACAAGGTGCTGGCACACCAAATGGAAAGAGCCCATTGTCGCAAGGTCAGTCACGGACAAAGACGGTTAACAGTTAGGTAATTTAAGAGAAAAGGAAATCGAGTAGGAAAAGAACAGTGTACACTGAATATAGTTTCAGGAAAAGAAACTAGAAAATAAAGATATAGTTTCAGGGAAGAAACTAGGACAATAAAAGAAAAATGGGTTCCGCTTAGTAAAAAGTTAAACAGGTCGATGGGTCTAAGTTTATACTGGAAGGACTGTTTCGAGGATCAACAGGACGCCGGAAAAATGGGTCACCTAGGAAACTAATTGAGAAAAAGACAGGCTTAGGTTTTAAAAAGGCATGTAAGAAGTGGAATAAAAGGCGTGTGGGCGCTTATTAGAAGGCACCGTGATAATGAGGAGATTAGGAAATAAGGAAAATATTGGTTGTCAAGGAGGTCCGTGATCGATGGATATGTTTGATAGATGGAATTGGTTATAAAAGATCAAATTTAAGGCGATCACTAGACAGAATGAGGTTCTGAGAGCCAATGAAGTTAAGGCAGAAAAGAAAAAATGAATTGCTTTTAGTTTTACAAACAGCCCAACCACACTGACACCATTCTAAAAGAAAAGAAACATCTATACCCTATATTCTAGTGGTTCTGGGATCAGGCTCCCAACCTCCACCTATGATTCTCCAGGAGGTTCGTTATGGGAAGGGGAGGTAGAAAAGAACCACTAGAAAAAACCCAGCCCATGGGACACAAGGGAGTTAACCCGAAGACAGGCAAGACACAGGCAGCTTTCAATCCCTTACACGCATGACCACCCATGTGTTTAAATCCTCTGTTCCACTTTCCCCACTGCCCTGACCCAGTTCCTCCATCTACTTCTTTTCCCATTAATGAGATCCCTAATCCCCGCATAATCCCAACAACCTACTGGTGACCAAAGAATCCCTTGACAATTTCCATTTCCCATATTTGGACTTAAGTGAGCTAAAAGAGGTGGTCAGCTCCTTGTTGACCCTAAAAGGAGGGGGACTAAATTATTGAACAATTAGAACAGTTGACAGCATAACCAAACGCCGCTGAATGGACACAGGTCCTCTGTAAATTGGGTCCAACTTGGGCTTCTGTAATCATGGCACTGATAATAATGGACAAACGTGGACTTTACTGAGACCTCCATCGAGGAGATGGTCAGAATGGAGATGCAGATTTTCAAACTCAGTGGCGCTTACTGAAAGCTTAATTTAGATGACAGTATAAAAAGGGCACTGACTGAGCTTTGATTTCTGCTGCAAAACAGAAAAAGATGAGACTGTGGAGGAATGGGGCTTAGAATTCAAGATTTGATGGCTACCTATTCGGCATAGAGCGGCTGAGGACCAACGTCGCAGCCGTGCCCTTTGTCTCCGGCTCCGTTCAGACATCCAATCTAAGTCCGTATCTCATGCATTGCTGGGAATCGCTGCCTTTGAAGAGGTTGCTTACGCTGAACATGCTGAAAGGCAGACATTGCACGCAAGAACAGACCCGCTAGTTGGTGGCTGCGAACTAAATTACTACACTGGTGGACTAGGAGGCTTCACCGGCACTGGTGCCCGGGAGGCTCCCGAGAAGAGGACGGCCGGTGAGGTGGTTTTACCTCTTTGCAAGACCCTTCTCAACAACAACAGCTCCCCACTCTACCTATTGCTATAATGTGGTCAGCCAGGCCATTATAAAAGAGACTGTCCAAATCTCAGATTAAGCCTCTTGACTACCCCGAGATGAATTTACACCGTTTCCAAACCAAGGCTGGCCCTAGGAATTTTCAGGGACCTCTAGCCACCCATGTTTCCTCTTGACTGTGGATCCTGAGGATGATCCTTTTATCTCTGCATGTTAATGGACAAAGACTATTTTTCTAGTTGACACTGGCGCTACACGCCTACTTTTCTCTGGCTAGGGTCCCTGCCTGGGATGACACAATTACTGTTCTGACAGCTCTGGACAACCACATTGCCTTAAAAGTTTCACTCCCACTCCCTGTCCAAAATTCTCCTTCTGGTCCATCCATACTACACGTTTCCTCCTTAATTCACTTTGCCCTGTTAACCTCTTTGGGACGTGACCTCATGACTAAACTTTCTCTATCGATTACTATGACCCCCAAAGGCTTTAACTGTTCCACCCTATGATTCTTTTTCAATCCTCTCACCCAACACCTTCCTTTGCAGCTTGACTCTTTCCAT
Organism: Polypterus senegalus; assembly: GCF_016835505.1. Lineage (NCBI taxonomy): Eukaryota > Metazoa > Chordata > Cladistia > Polypteriformes > Polypteridae > Polypterus > Polypterus senegalus. Next base: position 197,066,306 of record NC_053158.1, read on the forward strand.
TTCCCACACACCATTTTATTAAAAGCCCTTAGTTCATTCCCTTCCTGCTTGTTTCCCCATCTCCAGGTCCCTGACACCCCTTCACTGTACTGCCCAATACTTCCTGCTGAGTTGATACCTTGGTTGAATCTTTCTTTCCTCAGCTCCCACACGAAATTATACTTGTTCCTGTTTTTCCTGTCCTTCACCAAAGCTGCTACATCTGTCCATCTCACCCCTTCCCAGCAAATTTACTATTTGGGTGACTCTGTCCTCATATTTCTCAAATCGCATGACACCCAGTGGGTGCAAATTGGACCTTGGTTCAACACTGTCTTGACCGGACAGATTGGCGATATGTTGCCCCTGGTGTCTTCACACCTCTGACCATTTAATTACAAAGGTTGTTCTCCAAACTGATTTTTTAGTCAATCGTAGTCTCTGCACACCTTCCCCGTCATGTTCTGTTTTTCCCTTACATGATACATTTCCTCCATTGCCTTGCCTCGCAGATATCCCATCCTGCCTATGGTCTCAGGATAAAAACGATTTTGGCAGAATAGCCCATTGTGAACCTCTGGTGATCTACCAAAATCCTCTTCCGTGCTTTTACTTTTCAAAACCGCTTGGGACTTGGACTGTTATGCCTCAGGGCTACACTGAGTCTCCTTGTGTATGGACAAGCGTTGCTCAAAATCTTGAGGGTTTTGGCCAGACCGTGGTTCCAACATTAATTCAATATGTTGATGATATCATGCTCGCAGTGATTCGCAGGAATCAGTGAAACGGACACAAAGAAATTACTTTTTCTTTTGAAAATGGCCATAAAGTGTCCAAAGCTAAATTACAATTGGTACAAACAACGTTAAATATGTAGGTCATGACATTACTAATGGACAAGAGCTTCTCCACTAGTCGATTACAACCATTCAGAATCTTCCTAGACCGGTCACTAAACAACAGGTTATGTCTGTCCTAGGCATTCTTGGATATTGTCGACAATGGATCCTTAACTTTCGGCACGTGCTCAGCCACTGCAAGATCTGGCCAACACCCCCGGGCCTTCCTTATCTGGCCACGTTCCCTGGACTCCTGATGCGGGAGACCGCATTTTCTGACCTAAAGACTGCCCTCCTTTCTGCCCCCTACGGTTTACCTGTTATTCCGCCATTCACATTGTTTGTGGACGAAAGGGGGATATATGAATGCCGTGTTGACTCAAATACATGGAGACAAACAAAGGCCTGTTGCATATTTTCAAAAAATTAGACCCAGTTGCAGCTGCTCTTCTCCCTGTCTAAGAGCAGTTGCTGCTGCCACAGAAGCAGTCTTAGCTAGCACTGATATAGTACTCATGAGTCCACTGACAGTTAAAGTTCCGCATGCAGTTCATTCCATTTTAGTACAAGCAAAAACTCTCATCTAACCACAGCAAGAGCCATCCATTATCAGAACGTTCTTTGCACTCTCAAATGTCACAATTGAAAGGTGTTCTACCCTCAATCCAGCTACTCTACTCCCGACTAGTGAGGAGGGAGAACCGATGATTGTCAGGAAGTGATTGCTCGAGAAGTTAAGCCGCGATTTGATTTGCAGGAAACCCATTAGAAACAGGTGAAATCATATTTGTAGATGACTGTTGTTAAGATTAGAAAATGGAGCTCCGTCGACCAGTTATGCTTGTGGTCCAAGGGGACCACCTACTGGAAGCTAACCGAATTACCTCTAGCCTCAGTGCACAAGCAGCTGAACTAATAGCCCTAACTTGAGCATGTCAGCTGTCAGAAGGAAAAGACATAACTATTTACACAGACTCTCGCTATGTTTTTTGGAGTCTGCCATGATCACGGGCATTAGGGAAATTAAGGGTTTTAAGACCAGTACTGGCAAGCCCATTCAACATCAGAAGTTAATTGAATCTTTGTTGGATGCCATAACTAAACCATCTAAATTGGTATTGTAAAGTGCCAGGACACACTGGCAAACAGGATCCTGTTAGTAGAGGAAATGAATTGGCTGATTACTTTGCTAAAAGAGCTGCTCATAATAATGTTCCAGTTTCTCTTTTCCAACAGAGTTCGGAGTCGGTTCTAGATAACCAGATGATTTCTTACAGAGCTCAGCAACGGATCTTGAAAGAAGAAATGGTCCAAGGAAGGCTCCTTGATTGAAGGTGTTTGGACCCACCGCAGACTAATAAGCCTTTTCTTCCGAAAGCTCCCTTTCCAGGAATGGCGATAATAGCCACGGACGGGATCATGCGGAAGAGATGCTATGATTCAGGATGTTGAGAAGCATTGGGAAGCAGTAGGGTTTTCTAGTTATGAGATCAATTCTGTAAGAGATGTCGCTGTGCCAAAGGTTTAATGTGGAAAAGGCACGCAGGTAAGTCCCGCCGTTACCCCTGAATCCAATGGGACCATTTGAGCATCTCCAAATGGATTTCATCGAATTAACGCGCCAAAGGATATCGGTACTGTTTAGTAATTGTCGATGTGTTCTCCGATGGTAGAAGCATTCCCTTCTAAGCATAATGATGCCAAAACTGTGGCTAAAGCGTTAATAAAGGAAATTATACCTCAGAAACTGCAGACTGATAATGGGACACATTTGTGATTTCAGTCATAAATGAACTAACCACATGGCTCCAAATTAATGTACACCACTACTGATGCGATCACCCCACAGAGTGGAGGTATAGTTGAAAGATGCAATGGCACTTTGAAGTCAAAATTAGCAAAAATTTGTGAGCAGACAAATCTTTCCTGGCCTGATGCCCTTCCACTGGCCCTGATGGGGCTACAGGCGGACACACTGACAATTGGGGCTATGCGTTGAGATTCTTACCGTAGATCCATGCCAGTTGGTATGGTTATAGGAATGTGAACCTACATACTGTGGACAATGATCTTCTCTAGTCTTTCAGGTCTCGAGCCTCTCTGAAGGAGGTCCATGAACAAGTGAAGCAAGCCTGGAGATCCACCCTCCCTCTGAGGATTCGCTTATCCCATTAAGAACCTGGATCCTGGTTCGTGACACCCGCAGGAAACACTGGCACCAACCCAGGTGGCGAGGACCGCTCCAAGTTCTTCTGTCAACCCTCACGCTGTGAAAGTTGAAGGACTACCTGCCTGGATCCACGCATCTCATTGTAAAGATGGCACCATTCCTTTGTCTTTGATCCTTTTCCGCTTTGTTCTATCTATCCCTGTTCGCACCGAGAACCAAGGATTCGCGTTCTTCAGGGTAATTACTCATTCTTTTACCCTGGACTTTGTTCTGTTGCGTCCTGTACTGGTTCTCCACGTGATTGGACTTCCTCACCAAAAATACGCTTTGTGTCCCAGAATGTAGCTCATGGAGCATGTGTTCGCTAACACCGAAACCAGGACTGGGGTATAACCTAGACAAGCTACACAACATGGTCTAAAGACTCGTTTTCAATTATAAAAGGACACCCAGTATGCGGGAAACCTGTAAAGGAATAATCCTATTTTATGCAATCTTTTAGTAGTTACTTAAGAATGCTTTTACATGATTCTGGCATCTACATTCTTGGTGCCTATGTTCTGGTACAGATCTGTTGGGAAAGTTCAAGATTGAGGTGTTCTCCAATTCCCCACCTCTTCCTCTTTATCTTCTCCTGTTAACGCTTCTTCTTCTTCCAATACTACTTCTCCATTCTCCTTTTGTCCGTCCTTTCCATAGAATCCACCTTCGAGGTTGAAACTGGGTACGTGATGGGAACCGTGGCTGCAATGGGTCCTGTATTCAGCTCGTCAGCTCAATCAATCGACTGTTATGTGTGTGCCACTGCTCGTCCCCATCTCGCAACCACACCCCTTCCCTTTGTCCCATAACTCCTCCAACTCTTTTCCTTGCTTACTTTCCTTTTAATACTCCTTCCATTTCTCGAATTCCTCCTGCTCCCCTCTCTTCTGTCTTTTCCTCCTTCTCCATTCTTGGTTCACCTCTATGTTCGCCCTGGGGCAATGGTTCAGATCTATTTTTGTCTCCCTTGCTGTTGGAGTTGTTCTACTCCTTCTTGCCTCTTGCTGCTTACTTCCTCTTGTCCGCTGTCTCATTGCTCGTGTGTTCCGCTCTGCTCTATCTAAAGCTTACCTCCTACGCCAAGAACAAGTTTTTCTTCTGGTCCCTGAAAGTGATTCCGAAGTTTGACCTGCCAGATTCCTTTTTCTGCTCAAAGGGGTCGAGTGTGGAATGGAAAATACAGTTTGTCCCTGTGACATGTAGCAGTTAAAAATGTATGTGACATTTCTATGTATACCCTTGTGTGAGGTACAGAGTGTACTGGGTGAGCAGGTCAAGGGAATCTGCCCAGCACAAGTCTGTTATTATAGTTCCTGTTTGTCTCAGAATCTGCCCTTTAACCAGTTTTTATTATAGTTCCTGTTTTAAAGCTCCAAATAAGGTAACTTTTCTTTTATTTTGTCAAGTAAGAAATATGTACCGCCTTCTATTTTTGGTATAATAATGTCATTTTGCTCAACTCTGTAAGCTATAAAAGAGCAAAGAATTTCCCAATGAGGCTTCTTCTAGTCTAGGTGCAATAAAGTGTATATTACTGATTAATTTTATCTGGTGTGAGACTCTACTCTGTCCGGGAAATAATGAATAAAAGAAGAATCGTCCACAGTACATACATACATACATACATATATATATATATATACATATATACACATACATATCTTCATATCTACATATCTATATACATATCTACATATACACACACACAATATATATATATATATATATATATATATATATATACATACCTATCTACATCATATATATGACAATATATACATACACACACACAAATTATATATATGTGTGTATGTATGTATGTATGTATGTGTGTGTGTGTGTATATATATACACATACATATACTTGTGTATATGTTTGTATGTGTCTATATGTGTGTGTATAGGTTTGTCACTGAGTGCAAGGAAAAATAATAAATTATAGTCTATAAGTTATTAAACAGTAAAACATTAATGTTTTAAGAAGTACAGGTACATTGAAATTACATTTTCTATGTGATCGTTTAAATTTGTGCCTCTGGTAATGTGCCTTACCTGCATTTAAAGAAAATTAGTTTTGTGTCCTCTGCAGTGTTAAGAGAGAAAGGCTTTGGTTTGGGATAAAAGGAAAAAAATGTAAAGAAAGGAAAGTTGCCTTTTTTTTTTATATAGTATAGAGATGTGTTCGCTGACGCTATGATCGCCTTTGGGGACAGTCGCGTGGGTCTTGTGTAGACTGGTGAGACGTCCCCCCCATTAATCAGCTGTGATGGCACTGCCGTCCTGCACTCGTGTGCGTGTCTTCATAATTCGAGGTGAGGACCTGATAATCGTATACGGCAAAAGAAAGTGTAATCGCCTTAATATTATTTTGCCGTGGTGTAGAAAAGGGGTCCCGCTTTGCACTTGTCTGGGCTATAGCGCAGGGGGGAATGAAAAAATTAAAGTGCTCACTTTGACTTAAGGCAGAAGCGCAGTCAGCGCCTCAAAGGCAGGCAAGCTATGTCAGCCTGGCTGCTCAACTTTGCAGGGCAGGAGACCCCAGTTTGCAGACACGTTCATGATATCAAAAGTCTCAGCCTTTGGAGGTCATTCATATATTATATGATATATATGTATATATATATATATATCAAAATACCCCCTCCAGAGAGAGAAGTAGTGTGTTAAAGAAGTAATGAAAAGAAAAGAAACATTTTAATAATAACGTAACATGATTGACATTGTCATGAGTGTTGCTGTCATATATAGCCTGCCTAAATAAGTCACCCTCGCTTTGCTCTTACTTTTTTCCGCTTTATTTAATCATGGCTAGTGGCGGAAAAATTATAAAATGGAAGGAGGATGGTCTACCAAAACAATTATTGATGGCGAATCGATTATTCATAAAGCTTGAATTGGTGATCTGTTTTTCTGTGTTAACCTCATTATTTTTTCATACTTTTCTCAAACTAAGGTGGTGCGAGGTAAAATGAATCGGGATGCTGATCAATGTAATCGGTGTACCAGGAAATCATGCATTGACAAAGCCCCTTTGCTTGTAATGCAAAGTGTGATTAAATGCATTATTTTTAATGTTTTGGAGACATTGCATCGCTTCTCAGCTGTGCTTGTGCTAAGAAAAGGAAAGATTTTAAAATAACGAACACGATTGTCAATGTGACCTTTGTAAGTAGTGCCTGGAGGATTCAGTGTGTAGAGTATTTGTGGCAGTCTGACGGTTGCCGAAGACAGCGTTAGCCGCTGAGCTCAGCTCAGAGCAAAATGAGGTGGGAGGGGAGATGATGACGGACTTCCCACCCCTTAACTGTCAATCCCACAAACACAGTCTCTGAATTTGCATGCACATCCCCTTCACCTACAATTTTAACTTAGTTACAAAGTGATCAAAACTCGTTTATATCCTGCGTCCTCTCATTAAACTTGTATCCCGCATTACTATAACGCATGTAAGCCTGTATGACACACTGTAATTTAAAGTTTAGGTTTACACCTTTTCTTTCCGAGCTGGCAACACTCATGAATATGGTAGTATATGTCACTTCTTTCTACTCTTATTGTTTTGCCTTCTCAATTATAAAATGCATGTTTTCTTAAGCGCTTTTGGAGGTCTTCTGGTTTTCTACCCACTCGTTGACAGTCAGTTCACGGATTACGTGGGGGCGTGATGATGTCACAAACTCCTTCACCGTCATTCAGCTCAACTCCATTACAGTTAATGGAGAAAATACCCTTCCAGTTATGACCATTAGGCGTAGAATTTCGAGAATGAAACCTGCTCCAACTTTTGTAAGTAATCTGTAAGGAATGAGCCTGCCAAATTTCAGCCTTCTACCTACGGGAAGTTGGAGAATTAGTGAAGTTTGAAAAATCAATATGGCGGCCGACAGTGGCGTCATACCACCAAATAGACGCACATCGGTTTTGGTTAACACAAGGAAGCCACCTACCAAAATTTCGTGAAGATGGGGGTCAGCCTTCTACATACACGGAAGTTGGAAAATTAGTGAGCTGGAAAGTTCAATATGGCGGCCGACAGTGGCGTCATACCATCATGAAAGATGCTGAGAAATTAGTTGATGCTTTTGTTTTCAGTCGTCTAGATTACTGTAACGCACTCCTCTCAGGACTTTCCAAAATAGACATAAATCTTTTGCACCGAGTACTGAATGCAGCTGCTAGAATCTAACTAGGAAAAGAAAATCTGAGCACATTTCTCCAGTTTTGATGTCACTACACTGGTTACCTGTGTCATTCAGAATTGACTTTAAAATGCTGCTTATGGCTTACAAAGCCTTAAATAATCTGCTCCATCTTATATATCAGAATATCTGACACCTTATATTCCAAATCGTAACCTCAGATCCTCAAATGAGTGTCTGCTTAGAATTCAAGAGCTAAACTTAAAAGAAGTGGTGGTGACCTTCTGCTGTTATGCACATAAAATCTGGAATAGCCTTCAACAGGAATTCATCAGGCTGATACGGTGGAGCACTTTAAAGAAATGCTGAAAACACATCACTTTAACATGGTTTTCTGATAACTTCACCTTCATTTAATCCTGATACTCTGTATATGCAATTTATTATCATAAATATTCATGGTGGTTCTAAAATCTACTAACCCCTACTCTCTTCTGTTTCATTTCAGGTTTTCCGTGGTGGTGATCTGCTCCATCACCACCTAATCAAAGCACCGTGATGTTCCTACATTGATGGATTAAAAGCCAGAAATCTACATGACCATCATCATCAAGTCCTTCCATGAGAACCCTGAATACAAAGTGGACAGTTTCATTCATGTTAGCTAGATGCCTAGAGGGGACTGGAGTTTTTTTTTTCTGTCCTCCCTGGCCATCAGACCTTACTTTTATTCTATGTTAATGAGTTTTATTTTATTCTAATTCTTACTTTGTCTTTTATTTCTCTTTTCTTCATCATGTAAAGCACTTTGAGCTACATTATTTGTATGAAAATGTGCTATAGAAATAAATGTTGTTGTTGTTGTAGTATCACCATCCACTCCCTGCAGGAGGTGCTGTCTTGGAGTTGTTTTAACCAAAGGCTCATTCCTCCGTAGTGTCCTAAAAAGCCCCTCCAGGGGTCTATTCAACCCACTGCAATCAGGCAATTTGATGCTTTCTCCTGACATCTCAGACTAAATGATTATAATCTTTAAGTTATTTTTGCAATTTCTACACAACACACATTTATAATTTATTGATTGATCGTATTATTTGTCCCTGTGAGCCTGTGTCTGTGTTTTTTTTATGTTTTTGATGCTGTATGCATCTAAATTTTCCATGGTAATTAATAAAGTTAATCTAATTTAATCTAACGTATTTTGTGAGAAAGCTGTACAATGTATATCATAATAACCATGTCAAACTGAATCACAATATTTAGAATAAACATGGTAATAGCTTGATGAACATAAGATTATGTTAATGTTCAAAGCATTAGAAAACAGATTTTTGAATCACTTAAACATAGGACTACCAGAAGAAGTATAGCAATCATTCATCAGGCTTTTCCTGAACTACTTCATTTCGTGGCTTTCTTAAACAGCAGAATGATAAATCACGATAAAGTACGTGTCAAAATACTGCAGGTACGCACCTGGAGAAGATTCAGCTACAGTTGATGAAGGAAAGTCTCAGATGAAAGTTAGTCTCCTGTGTGAATTCCAGTGTGTTTTATAACCTTCCAACACAGGTTTTGTAACATTTCCCCTCCTCTTTTGTTATAACGTAAATTACACTAATGAGTTTGCATTCTTGACTGCTAGAATGTTTCAGCAATATCACATTTTTTTCATTTTACAGTCTCTATTTCCTGGTTGTAAAATCTTGAAGTATTAGTTTGTATTAGGCATTGCATTCTTTTATGACTGTGACATGTGAAATTTGACTGTTCCAAATTGGGACACTTTAAGTTGGTGAAAACAACACAGTCCCTTCAGGAAGTAATTTCTACTTTGGGTTCTCTGGCTGAAATTATTTTCTTTTCCTCTCCATAAAGAGGATGCAAACATAATGGGGGAATAACCCATAGTGAAAACACTTTCAAGATGAAAAACGTTCTGTGCTGTGATTTACTTTTGTCAGACACTGAGAAAACAGACACAGACTCCAGTTAGCCAAAAGGGGAATGAGCAGTCATAATTGGTCATCGTTGAATGATTTACCAGTTGAAAATTCAATTTACCAATTGTGTGTCGTATGCTTGTTGAACTGTGCTCCCCTTTTGTCTTGTCATTTATTAGCAAACCTGTCATGTCTCACACTCACAGTGGTGTTACAAATGTCTGTGAAACTCTGTGGTGTTATGGGTCCACAGCTAGCTGAGCAAAGGCCATTTTTTTTTAATAAATAATCACCGCGACCCGAGGCGGCGTGAGGGGGCGATGTTGTAGCGAGCAGCGGTGCGTCAATGTGGGCGTTTCTCACCGTGTGCACAGGTGAGGAACTGCCCACATTCGATTGCTCCGTGGCTAATGCTACAGCTGTGATGCCCCTCACGTTATAAAAAGAAGCGCAAGTCAGTTGAGGGAGTGGGGGAAAGGAAACGATCGGAGAGAAAAAGTAAAGTAAAGTAAAGTAAAGTAAAAGTAAAGTAAAGGAAAGTAAAGGAAAGGAAAAGGAAAGGAAAGGAAAGGAAAGGACGGAGGTTATAGGGAGAGTGTGGCAGCAGGCGGTGCGAGAGAGAGAGACAGACACGCGCAGTGCGTGCATGTGGTGAGTGCGCAATCGAGCGCTCGAGGGCAGTGTGTGGAAGCTGGGTGTTAGGCCGACACCCAGGTGTTTGAGTTGAGGTTGCTCCCGCTGAGTGACCATGTAGCGGGAGTGACCAGGTGAAAGCGACGAGCCGCAGAAGGCCGCGGAAAGGCAGCGGAAGTCGGGAGGCTTGGTGGTGGAGTCCCCAATGTGTGCGTCCTGGTCATTGGTGGACATCAAGTCTCGGGGACTGGGATGATTGCCATACCGAAGCCAGGGATCGGGAGGTCTCCAGTCTCGCAAAAGTGTAGAGGAGGGCAGCTGCAGAGAGCGTGTTGCCTGCTGCTTGGCCCAAGCGGGATAAGCAGGTGAGACGCTAATAGAAACGATGCACGGATTTGTTATTGTTTTAAAGATTGCTTCCTAAAGAAGATTTTACCTCTCGTTTTAAAGGATTGTTTTTCTATTGTTATTTTTAACCTCCACGCTTTATCTTTTATGGATTTATTTAATGAAGAATTTGAATGGACTGCACTATTTATTTATGAACACTGTTTGTTTTGTTGGATTTTTAATAAAAGCACTTTTGCACTTTTTACCTTCCCCTTGCTGGAATTATTTGCCTCCACTGACTAGCTCACTCGGTTACATTATCGAGGCGGTGTTGGGTTCAAAGGGTTCCCAAACAGCCAAGGCGTGGAGCCAGAACCCACATCGTCACAAACTCACGTAAAGAACATAGGTCCCATAATGAATATTTAAATACAATGCACCCCTTGTGTCTCACGTAGGTAACCTTTATCTCTTGTTTCGGTCTGAAACATATCATTAAACACATAAACTCCTGGGTTTGGGTAGTTGTGGTACGCACTAATTTGAACCTCTGTCTACGCGCTTCTCTTGCCAAGATCCGCCAATGGAAATCACTCGCTTTGTAAGTGTCATTAATCTTAAAGGTTTGTATACTGTCTGCTATGTCCCTGCTTTTGCAAGTCATTACTTATTTATTGTCATTGGTTGTACACCTGTAAATACTTGTATGTTTCTTTTGTACATATTTCAATTTACAATAAGGTACGTCCAGTAAAGCCTTCAAGAAAGCTCACTCTTGATGTTTATATGTGGATATGGCTGAGTTGTTTAACTCTTTCATGGCTGATGTCGACTTTTGTCAAAAGGAGGAGTTGACGATGATAATCAAATGTAAAGTGTGACAAAAGCAACCATTATGTTTTAGTTGGACTCTTGTTGCTAGACGGAAAGTTAGCTTCATTGGCGTGATCGAGATTTCCTGCGCTCATGTGAGTAGTAAGGCGCAAACAAGAGCAAAAATGGCACTGACATAATGGCGAGAGATCAAAGTGAATGCATAAAGCAAAATACTCTGTGGATGAAGTTTTGACTATTATCTCTGAACTGGTCTATGATTTGCCAAACTCTGATTTTGATACAAGTGATCGAAAAAGAATGTAGGTTCCAGCTTCAGCTGACTGGTCCCCAAATAATCAAGGTGCTGACACACCTATACAATGTTTGCCAGGAGGACTGCCACATAACAATGATAAGAGGTAGAAACCAGATTGCAATGCACTGTGACTGTGACCACTGCTGCTGCCGCCCAGCCACGCTAAAACAGCCTGGCAGCAAGCCATCCGCCCATTCTTGGCAAACTGGCAGCCGCAGCAAGCAGCAACAGATGTTTTATGTTGATTTCTGTGTGAAACCATTGCTTTTCAGAAACTATGTTTTATGGAAAAAATATTCAGCCCTCAAAGAGTTAAGCTCTCTGCAGCCGCGTTACACAAATGCGGTGGAGTGAGGCGGAAAATTTGTTTTTCACCTACAGCTTGGCCATGTTGTATGTGGTGTAAGAGATCAGACAGACCATAGTAAAGAGTTGGGGAACCATCCTGGTGACCCCATATAACTGAACTTGAAACAAAGGGAAATATGTAATGATTGTGGAGACAGTTTTCTAGATGTGAGCTCTTATTTGAATTGTCTCATGATGGAGGATCTTCCAATCTCAAGTCAATCTGCCAGGAAGAGGAGGGTCCAAGTGGACGAACATCGGAAGTGACGTCAGTGGTGTTTTAGCCATCAATATTCCCGGTCTGTAGAGGAAGAGATGAAAAGGTATTATGACACGGTGCCAACCTCTGGAGCGGCAGGGAATTACAATCATCACAGCCCTTAAGCTGTCCCTTAGGCACATATGTTTGACAGGGGATTTACATCTCTGATTAAGGATGTTGTCAAAAAATCAGGGAGGAATTGGAAAGAATGAAAAACTGCCTAAATAAGAAATACTATGTAAAAATGTAGACTAGTTACACAAGGTCACTGATTTGAATTGGATTATCAGGAAGGAAAGCTCCTCTCAGCAAGGTCTTAGGTTTTATTTATTTGTGTTTACACAAGAATTTACACATTAATCATATTCTCCTTCCCTCACTCCCCACACCACTGCTATCCTCGTTCATAGCCTGGTCACTTCTCGTCTGCATTATTGCAATTCCCTTTTCTTTGGTCTTTCTCACAAATCTCTTTATAAGCTTCAACTGGTCCAGAATTCAGCTGCCCGCATCATTACTAGAACCTCCTCTAATTCACCAAATCACTCCCATTTTGCAGCAGCTTCATTTGGCTCCCAGTTAAGTTCCACATTCATTTCAAAATTCTTCTGTTAACTTCTAAGGCTCTCCATAACCTCGCCCCTCCATATCTGTCTGACCTCCTCCATGTTGCCATTCCCTCCGTACACTTAGATCCACTTGACTGTCCCCTTATGCCCGTCTTACCACCATGGGGAGCACAGCATTCAGTTGCTCTGCTCCCCAGCTCTGGAACTCACTACCATCTGAGCTTAGAAATAATGAATCATTCTCACTTTTCAAATCTAAATGTAAAACTTATTTGTTTAAGACTGCTTTTTCTCTTTAATTACAATTGCTCTGTCTGGTTTTAATGTTTGTATTTTAGTTTTGTTTATTATCTGTGTTTCATCTATTGATCGGTGTCCTTGAGTGTTTAGAAAGGCACCTACGAATAAATAAAATGTATTATTATAAGCTTTCTTTAGTTGCATCCAATAACGGATGGAAACAGAATTAAAACAAACAGAGATAAAAAACTTGTAGAAACATTATAACAGGTTTACATCATTTGAAAAACAGTTAATTTGCTAACTGCTTCTAGCAGTTTAAATACATCCATCCATCCATTATCCAACCTGCTATATCCTAACTACAGGGTCACGAGGGTCTGCTGGAGCCAATCCCAGCCAACACAGGGCGCAAGGCAGGAAACAAACCCCGGGCAGGGCGCCAGCCACTGCAGAACACACACACACACACCAGGGACAATATAGGATGCGCCAATGCACCTAACCTGCATGTCTTTGCACTGTGGGAGGAAAGCGAGGTA